>NC_065922.1:39789923-40093174 GCF_024586455.1 Bactrocera neohumeralis
GGGTATGGAGAGCTTAGTGCGTGGGCCCGCAATCCCTGCTCCGATTCCCTCCGACATTTTCGAGCCATCGGTGTACCACCTCAGTGTGCTATTCCTCAACATCAGCTCGAGATTGGAGTCATTCCACTCGTCTTTGCTGCCGAGGGTGACCTTAAACTTTTTCTTGAAGTTAACTGTTTTGGTAGTGCTGTCCCTCGGGAGGAGGGCTGATGGTATATCGCCACTTATCTTTTCCATCCTCTGGGACGAGATTACCCTGCCTTTGCCCCACCCCTCTGTCGTTATTTGCAGAATTGTATGCTTGGCTACCTGACCAATAACCAAATGAGGCGGAGTAAGTTCCAGCAGAACCTCCAGTGCTGCCGTTGGACAAGTGCTAGCCGCTGCAGCTGCGATAGTTTGGCCTTTACCAAAGTCTGCGACTCTATTGAGGCTCAGGCCACCGCCCCGTATGTGATTATTGGTCGCACTATCATGGTGTACAACCACCTAACTGGCTTACAGCCCCAGGACTTTCCTGCCAGCCGATTGCACACCATTAAAGCTTTTGTTGCTTTGACCAAGGTCAGGTTTACATGCTGCTTCCACCGCAGAGTAGAATCTAGCATCAAACCTAGGTATTTGACACTGCTGGTCATCCCTATCTCTCTGCCCCCAAGTGTGAGATTCCTGAGACCGGGTAGGGACCTGCGTCTCGTAAACGGGACTACGGTCGTCTTGGAGGGACTGATATTCAATTTAACCTCCATACACCACCTCTTCGCCAGGTTTAGACCTCTTTGTATTAGGTCACAGAGAGTGTTTTCGTATTTACCTTTTGCTATAATTATTACAATGTCGTCCGCATACCCTTGGCAGCGGATCGCATTGTTCGTTAGCAGTACTAACAGGTCGTCTACGACCAGACTCCATAGCAGGGGTGATAACACACCTCCCTGTGGGCAGCCTCTTGTTGTGCCGAGACGAATCCTCTTATCACCTACTGTGGTCTCAGCAACTCTGGTGCGCAGTACGGCTTCAATCCATCTACGCACTGGTGCTGCCACATTCCTTTTCTCCAGTGCCTCGGCTAACCTCTTATGAGATGTGTTATCAAAGGCACTTTCGATGTCCAAGAACGCACAAAGCATCACCTCTCCATGCTCCAGTGAACTCTCTATCTCAGAGGTTATCTGGTACAGAGCAGTACTGGTAGATCTGTCCGTTCTGTAGGCATGCTGAGCCGCATGCAGGGGTGCTCTCTTCAGCGCTGTCGTCCTTATTTCATGGTCCACGATCTTCTCCATGGTTTTTAGTAGGAAAGACGTTAGCCTGATTGGCCTGAAGGATTTCGCCAATGAGTAGTCTTTCCTACCTACCTTGGGTATGAAGATCACCTTCGATGTCCTCCATACTTCGGGGATGTGCGTCATTGCGAGGCTTTCCCTCAGCAGCCGAACCTGGTGAGGCAATAAATACTGCTCCCCTGTTGTAACAGCGCTGGAAAGATGCCATCCACTCCCGGAGACTTGAATCTCTCAAACGAGGCCATTGCCCATCGGATCGAGTACGCCGTAAATAGCTGTATGGCGATATTCCAATCCTCGCGGGATGGCCTGTGTTCGATCACGGGTAGACATTGGTCTTCCCGAACCGTCTCCGGGAAGTGCGCCCGCAGAAGCTCCGCCGCTCTATCCTCTGCGCTGGTCGTAAATGTCCCATCTCCTCTTTTGATTGCTACTACTACGTCATTTGTGCCTCTGGATATCTCCCCTGGGAAGTAGGCTGAAGCCAGGACGAAGTCCTTGCCTTCGAAGTCCCTGGCTTGCACCGCCACCAGATCCTGCGTCAGGAGCTCTGAAATGCAGAAGAATTCAATGTTATTCCTGACAACTGTGCAAGTTCTCGGTCTCTCGCTAGAGAGATCCCAGATTACCTTATCTGACTCCGTTTTGAGGCCTTTAACCTCTCCTCTATGTACCCAAGGCTCTTGGATCAGCAGTATGCCCAGTTTCTCCGCTGTGAACCTGTTCGCTATGACAGCCGAAGCTGCCGCCGCGTGATGCAGGTTCACCTGGACAATTTCCGTATAGACGGCCATTATAATAATGGTTCGTAGATCCTCTTCCCCGCCGTTAATCACGCTGCTGTCCAGTGGGTCTCCTAGCCCCTCGAGGAGTTCCTGTGTGGAGGGTAGCTCTGCTCCCTGACCACAGGAACTAACATCCGGGACGTCGATGGTCGCCGCTGGCATTGCCTGTGCAGTCCTGCTTTCGCTGGGCTGATTCGTCACCTCGTCCACCTGCATTGCATATTGTCAAATATACACGGTATAAGGCCAACCGGAAGTTCGAAAATCTTTTAATAGGTGTATGGGAGATATGTGTACTATTGACTCGATTTTATCTATTTTCGGAATAGGCACAGAGATGATTCGTTAGGAGAAAAATAGGACTACTAAATTTTAATTTAGATAATTAACATATTGAGCGATATATGGGCTAAGAGTCAGCCGGAAGTTCGAAAATTCTTAAATTCTTCTAATATGTATATGGGGGCTAAGGGAAATATTGAACCGATTTAAGCCAATTTTGCCATAAAGACATATATAGTATATTATATCAATTATATATCTCACTCTTTGACCGATATTTTTGGCTCTAGGGTCTACCTTTTCGGTATCCGGGCGCTTGAATAGTTATACTTTTAGTCATAACGTGGCACACCTCAAAGCCAATAGCCGTACAAAGTTTTATCCGGATATATTGATTGGTTCTTGATTTGTTCTTAATTTGTATACTAGAAAGTAAAGGAAAGAAAGCTAAAGAGAGGATCCGTAGGGTGGTTTTATACCACCAACTACACCATAGTTTTGATCAGTTTATATGCTGATGATTGCGAATTGGTATTGATGGCATGTGCTCGAAATGAAGCAACTATATCTCAGAAATTTTTCGCTTATTTACTGCAAAAAGCTAAACGCTCTCCCCTACAAACCCAAGGAAACGATTTATAAATCGGATCGTAAAATTACAGCCTATGCTTCAACAGAGAAATAGTGGAATAAGTATATTGAAATGAGCCACCAAAACACCAGACAGACAGTAATCGGACTTCTTCAGGAAAATGCTACATTGTCGTCTCTGATTGAATCAAAACACACTTCCAGCGACATCAAGCGAAAATTCTTAAATTGCAAGAACGATATATCCGTACTCCTCCTTATACATAATATAACGGCAAAATGTGCTGCTGACAAGCACTTCACGTCATCCATATAGGAGGCAATGCCTCTCTTCTAGTAAACGGCCTTGAGGCAGACACATCATCCAGACTTAAGTCTGTCATTGTGGGCTGGCCGTATCAATATAACTCGTTCTCTGGAGCTTCCGTTAGATGGCATTGATGACCACAACTAATATCTTCCCAATACGTAAGTAATCTTTGAGCAGCCGCAAATAAAAGCAACGATTGAGCATATATTATTTTCGGTACATGGGTCTCAGATCAGTTTAGTGTAGTTAAGAATAAAACACATATGTATGTATGTATGTACTCTCTTTGTGACTTATAATTATATATTTTAGTTTTGTGCATTTGACTTATAAATCATGATATTTATTTATTTCATCGAAAATGTTTATATAAAAAATATTTAGTATATATACATACTATTTGTTTTTAAGTATGTTTATATGTATGCACATGTACCCATTTATATTAGATGTACATATACACAATCACTATATAACTTTTATGCAACTAATCTAAATGAGAATGAGCGGATGTTTAAAGGGTTTTATATCGAGTCGATTAATCGCTTACTCATTGCAATTTCGGCGATTCACAGCATGAGTGCGTTCGTTAGCTTTGGAATAAATATGTATGTATGTATGTACATAGTATGTTCGTTAATGACATTGCAAATAAAAAGTTAATGCTTGAAAGTTTAGACTGAATCCAAAATCAATGTTTTCATCGCTTGCACCTCAAAGCGCGATCCGATGTCATATATGATGATGGAAAATGTTTCATGATATACACAAATATATGTATGTAAATACTTATGTATGTGGATAAATAGTTAAAATTGATTTTGCACCTTTTATACATAGATATGTACATCTAGGTATGAAGTATATACTCCAGGGAAGTGCGAACCCGCAGATATGTCACTAGTTCAGGCACTGGAGCAATTTCGCCAAACTCGTACTGGTCTCTTGTAGTGTTCTGAAAATGTCATGGCTTTCTTGTATGCAGGCGCGAACTATTTGCAAAAGATTGTACCGAGTGCGCCTTCAAGAAGAGATCTAAAATGCGTGGGCCATAAATACAAAACTTCTAAAGTCTACTTCGTTTCTGGTAAACTGTAACGGTAACGAAATCCGCCAGCTGACGTACTTTTGAGCATTTCATAATCGTTCGGTGCCATAGATTGGCTATGGTATTAGCGCTGTTGTCAGTTGCTCTTACAGCAAAGCATAATCGTGCTGGATGGAACAGAACTGAACTAGTTTCGAACTAGTGAAATTCCTTGCAGTATGTCAGTGTACATATGTATGTGGTATATATCAGTAAATGTTTTAAATGAAGTTGTGCATGTTGATTGATTACAAACTTAAGGAACAAGATTAAAATGTAAATGAAAAAGTAATTAAATACATACATATGTACATGTATATGTTAACATATACAAATATTATATTAAATTACTTAAACTAAGCGATACGCTTTTTTCGACTAGGAGACAGGATTTTCAACATGGTGACGACGGGCGCTTCGAATGACATCGACACTACAAACGATAAGAGATACGAGGCCACCACGAGTCCGAAGAACAATATCACCTAAGAGCAAAAATTATAATTTTAATTATTAAATATTTACAGATATTTCCAAAAATATACTGCCAACATACCATTGTGTCACCGCCCAGATGAAGGGGCGCATCGGTGTTCAAAGCCATGGAACGTATGACAATCGGATGCACGAGATATGCGCAATAAGTGACCCGCGAGAAGGGATACAGGCAAGGAGCTGAAAGCAATGTATTTATGTATCCACCATAACCTGTGGAACAAGCAATCGTGATCCATGCCAGTGATAAAGCCCAAGCTGAGTGACTGAGTGAGCTATACGCGGCTGCCATAAACTGTGATAATTCGGCACGATACAAGCCAAACACGAGAACAAACAAGTTGAGCATGGCCAATACCCAGAGAGTGACTACTGTTAGACGTGGTAAACGGATTTTACAGTTGGTGCGGAATAATATCCAGCCAACAGCCATACCAATAAGGTAGGGACCAAGACGTGTCCAGGGTTTGTCGTAAATTTTATCGAAGAGCGCTAGCGGATCATCAGTATCTGGACGATGGTTGTTTGTAAATGCTATGACTGCTGTGGTAATCCATGACGATACTAAGAAAAATAGTGTGGTGAATGCCGATAACTTAAAATGTCGCACGCCAATAATCAGTATGATAGCACCGATTATATAAAACTGTGTGTCATTCGCCAGATACCAACTCCATAGCATACACTGCGAAGGAAGACATTTCAAATAATTTAGATAATTTCTTTTTCAGCTTAATTATCGTTTATTGAAGTTATTTTGTTTACCATTTGATCTACTGGAAAGAATGTGTTGATGTACAGCAAGTTACGCCACCAATATTGCGGACAGGTTTCGTGATCCATAGTCGGAGGGTCGAATATTGAGTAGGCTGCCAAATATTTCATGGATACTTGCACCACGCCGAGCACAAACATGTACGGAGCTGTTAACCTACCAAATGTAAATGTATTAATCTTCGCTTACCAGCCCAATAATTTCAATGTACAAACCTCATGAAACGATATGCGACCAATCCAAAAAAGTGTGCAGTACCAGCTGCCAGCTCACTCGTTCCTTTCGTGAGTTTATTTAGTTTTCCTTTGGCGTTCGTGCGGAAGTACAAATATGAAACCAAGAAACCACTGATAAAGAAGAATGTATCCACGCTGAATGGTCCGTTGGTGATGGCTTGAAAGAAGAAATTTTTCTCCACTTCCTTGCGCAACTCCATATTGTCGGAGTATTTGAAGACCACTATGCAAGTGTGACCTAGTATCACCCATGCCATTGAAAATGCACGTAATCCATGTATAGACGGAATGGTGTCTGCACCGACGTTTCGATCACAGATCGCATTGAAATTCGTAATCGCTGAGAATGATAATAATAATTCGGAGTAAACACCTAGTTTTTCCGGTTCGTGCAGATGACCTTCCAGATGTTCATCTGAAGTGCTGTTGCTACTCGCAGGACCGCCACTTATCTCATGTGGCATGTTCAGTACTATATTCAGTTCGTTAAGGGATTCCTTGATGGACTCTTTTTTAAGCGATTCATGTGCCAAGGAATCACTGTAATCAGAAGAAGGACAGCCAATGCCAGACGAGGTTTCACTGTTATTCATCATTTCTTTATCCTGACGACGAAGTGCTGCTTTCAAGCGACGGGTCAAGTATATTTCGTATAATGTGCCGGCAGTTATAAGTGTGAAAACGAAAGATGTGACAATTCTAAAAAAAGATAATATTTTATCACTCATCTATAAATATATTCATGTTTGTATATTTGTATGTACTTGTGCAGGATATGAGTTTAAGGGGAGAATTTTATTTTTCGAATGATTTTGTCTTAAATGAAACCATAATATCTCGAAATGTTGTGTGTAAATTTCGAGACGGTTGGAGCACAATGTCCTATGAATCTTTTATATCACATTTCAAAATTTTAATGCGCTTTCCTCTCAACTTTTATCTTTAAAGTCATTAAGCCCGGATCGTTTTGTAATTTTGAACACTACAGAGCACACGTGAAAATTAGAACTAATGAAGACCATACTTCTTCGAATGTTTTGTATGTTAATTTATTTATTCGTTTTGTCAGTTTTTGTATTAGAAAGTTCTGATCATCTTCTAATATCTTTGACATTCTTTGCCATTATTTTCGAGACTTTGAAGTTGCGTCATATCATAATTATTGGCCAATCTACTGCAAGAGTATTCAGGGCTTGGATTTTTTCGGTTCTAATATTTGTTTGGTTAAAAGCACACTTAAAATTATTCAATATAACATCATTTGGATTGTTAAGCTTAACATCAAAACCATTCAATGTTTTCACAGAAGTTAGAATAGCTTTTTATTGATAATATCGACACTCGTCTGAATTTTATGGGCGGTTCTTCTCGCTTTAATAGTAATTTATTAACGTAATCCCAGTACGGTTTTCATCATCGACCTCTTCCTGGTCTCTGGTACCACCGAAACACACCACTTCTTGCTAAAGCAATATCTGGGTAAGCCTGCTTGATCATATCAAACATCTCTGTCGTAAAATTTACCAAGTTTCGCACAAAATTTAATCGCGTACCTCTGCTCTAACGAACGCTGCATTTTCGGCTTGCACCACTCACCGAAACACGTCTCACAAAAATCTTTGTCCTGACTCTCCTGGTACTCGGAGACAACTGACCAACCTCTTGTTCGTTAGCTAGGAACGCCCACTACCGAATCCAGTCGGTGCGCGCACGCTCCGAAGTTCAGTCGCAGCGGAAGTAAATCAGTCCTATTACTTTCCGGACAAACCCCGTAGGCACTAAATTATGATATATATGTATGTAGTTGTAATTTGGTACAGGGGATCAGTGGGCGTACCACCGCCCAATTTTGGTGAAATCCCATATCTCATCTCTAGTGTGTGTCACCTTATGATCAAAAATTGTTTAAATCCGATGGAAAACTTCGGTCGATGTGCGATATATATAACTGAAATTAAGGAATAATCCTTCTCTTATATACTTAATATAAAGATTTTCGAAATTGCGGGTGACTTTGTACCGCATATAGCGGCCAATATGTGAGTTATCCCAATGAAAACAAGGGAGCCTGTTTTATTCATAATAGTGTATCTTTGTGCCCAAAATAGATAAATTTGAGCGAAAACTTGGCCTAGTCCCTATATATAGCTAATATCAGGATTTTTGAACATCCGGCTGACATTATTCTATATGATTGCTTATACAAATTATAATATTTCTCTGGCTTTGATTCTTGCAAGTTGCAAGAGTATAAAATGTTCGGTTCAACCCGAACTTAGCCCTTCCTTACTTGTTATCAGTTACATGCGTTATTTAACTAAGTTTAACTATTTATTTCTCACTGCCTTCAGAGCTTTTATTTTATTAAAAAAACTAGACCCAAGCCTCCGATCACGTATATTTTGGGACTGGCATTATGTAAGAGAGGCATCTGTGTATTAATCACACGTTTTCGTAGCAGAGGAAGACAAAAAAGGATGTTTGCATATCGTGTTTGGTGAATATATATATAATTATAGTACTTTCGTTTATTAAAACTCACATTAGAATCCAAAATGTTCGATCGTCGTACAAGTTGAACTTCCCGTTGGTGGGCATGCGCACATCCAAAATGTTAACCGTCCGTGTTGCCGAGGGTGTTTGTGTAGATTCTGCTAAAACATTAACTTCTTTGGTTGAACAGCTAGAAGGTAAACAAACGCCAACGTAGATGGTTCGAGTCTAAAATCCAAACGAAACAATTCACACTTGAAAATTCAAAAATATCTATTTACTATATTATTTGGATCTTACTGTAGAGGCACCTTTACCTGTGTTTACTTAGCAAAGGAGAATATCTTTTGCAAATAAATTAACTGAGATTAGCACCTCCGCGCAAGCGCAACCACTCAGAAGAATAAATGTTTGATTTTAAAACAAGTTTAAATAATTGCCTTTCATGTCCCTAGGCTACAGTTGGGTTACTGTTCACACCGTTTGTTGCGAGTAGGTAACTCTTACTACTTCCGTGAGAAAAATATACTTATCAACTGTTCTTTTAAAACACTATTAACGACTAAATTAAGTGGTATACGAGCCGGTCCAGTCACGTGGCTACCAAGATTGTGCGATATCACACCGTTAGACTTTTTCCTAAAGTATTTTGGGGACAATCCCTCTTCGATTCACGCCTTGAAGCAAAACATCACGCGTGTCTTTTGCCAGTTACCAGTCGAAATGCTCGAACGAGTCATCGAAAATTGGACTCAACGGATGGACAGTCTGAGACGTAGCTACGGCCAACATTTGATAGAGATAATCTTCCAAAAATAAATGCTAAAGAATGCTTTTTTCGAATGATAATAAACATTCTCCATTAAATTTGAAGTTTCTACGTTTTTTCTTGAAAACAGTAGTGAACCTCGAAATAGATTACCCTTCATTACTTATTCACATTCACATATTTATATATATGTATATATGTATGCAAGATAGGCTAATTGAGGAAATATCTCTCAAATTTAGTTTTCCACAAAAGTGATTCACTCAGAAAAAGTGTTTTGTCAAATTCAGCTTAAATTATTTTTGTTGTATTTTTGGCGCCATTCCTGTCAATCTTCACACGCATGATTGTTCTTTCTAATCTAGCCTAATTCTAATAAGAATTTATAAGTATGTGTGTACTTACCATAAGCGCTGGAAACGTATCGTTCAAGAAAAGCTTTATAACAAAGAACCCGGGCATAAAGGGTGGATTTTCATTGTAGACCGTTGTGTAGAGCTGCGTATGTGCTTTGGCGAACGGAAGGCCAGAGTTTTTCGCAGATCTTGCATTTGAGCTGTCACTATCATCTTCGTGGTAAATAGATTCACATAACGATAGAGATCCCAGCCAATAGTTGTTTCCATAGAAAAAGCCAGATGTATAATGACCGGAAGCATCATCCACTAGAAATAGAAACCTTATGTTAATTTGATAAACGCTGACCAACACTGAATTCACATCATGATAAACAATTTATGTAAATTTGAAACAAACAATTTGGTTAAAAATTAAAAGAAGCGTAATGAAGCTCAACTTTATATCTTTATCTCATATGTACAATATGTCATCTAATGCAGCAACATTACGAATGACAATCCTCATTGATGTGGAATGTCGGATTTAAAATTTTATATATATTCATGGTTGCGTGCCTCTTGGATGATTCATTGTTTTTCGAGTAATATAAACATTTCGCCTGCTACCTTCCTCGTTTTTTATACCCTGAACAGGGTATATTAAGTTTGTTACGATGTTTGTAACACCCAGAAAGAAGCGTCGGAGACCCTATAAAGTATATCTATAAATGATCAGTATGTTGAGTTGAGTCGATTTAGCCATGTCCGTCTGTCTGTCCGTCCGTCTGTCGGTCTCAATTTTTAAGATATCGTTTTGAAATTTTGCAAACGTCATTTTCTCTTCAAAAAGCTGCTCATTTGTCGGAACGGCCAATATCGGACCACTATAACATATAGCTGCCATTTAAACTGAACGATCGGAATCTTTCTCTTCACATTTGACAATGTATCTTGCAAATTTCATTTGTTTCTAAAGCAACAATGTAATCTCGAAGAAACCACTATAACATATAGCTGCCATACAAACTGAACGATCGGAATCGAATTCTTGTATGGAAAACTTTCACATTTGACAATGTATCTTCACAAAAGTTGGTATAGATTATTTTCTAAGGCAACAATGTAATCTCCGAAGAAATTGGACAGATCGGTTAAGTATAGCATATAGCTACCATACAAACTGAATGATCGGAATCAAGTTCTTGTATGGAAAACTTTCACATTTGACAATGTATCTTCACCAAATTTGGTATAGATTATTTTCTAAGGCAATAATGTAATCTCCGAAAAATTTTGTTAGGATCGGATTACTATAGCATATAGCTTCCATACAAACTGAACACATAATTATTAAAAGAAATGCACCTGTGAAGGGTATATTAGCTTCGGTGCCGCCGATGTTAACGTTTTTTCTTGTTTTTTAATACCTTTGTGCTATAGCTTGCATCAAAGTCAGTTAGGTTTGCAGCCAAAATAAATTTTTTTATTCGAAATATCTTTACAAAGTTTTTCCGAACAAATTTGTGCTCTTAACTAAGCATAAAATTCTTTAAAAAAATAATTTTTCTATAGAACTGTACGTACTTATGTATTTAGAAACTGTTACTTCTTTTATTCTTTATTTTTAAAGTTTAAGTTAGGGTTTTACATGACTCAGCCAACCAAAGCGCAATGCCCAAATATTTTCCTAATCCCAAACTTCCCAGTTTTATCTTTCAAATAATGTAGATGTACTATAAGTGTTTGCTGATGGTATTGACAAAATAGTATTCTCATACTGAAATCTAGATGACCTGAAAGTTCCCCACTTTTTAAAGACATATGTTGGGCATATAAATTAGTGTTCTCTTCATTTCAATTACATATCTCAAATCCTCTTTTAAAGGAATGGCTATGCCTTACTGAGCAGGGAACACATAACGGAAATTGCACTTAATATTTTTAAAACTGGCTCAACAAAT
Source organism: Bactrocera neohumeralis (assembly GCF_024586455.1). NCBI lineage: Eukaryota > Metazoa > Arthropoda > Insecta > Diptera > Tephritidae > Bactrocera > Bactrocera neohumeralis. The sequence goes on from NC_065922.1 coordinate 39,801,332, forward strand.
ATTTTTGCAAGTGGAATTTAAGAATTCTTAAAAAATAGCTAATCGTGTGCCGAAATGCCACATTCCACGCTATTTTATTTCTCTTTCTTGTCCACAAATGCCTATTATTTTCAAGATGTGCCATTTCTTTATTCCTCAATTTCTACACCATCGTTTTTTTTCACAGCCTCTTTTATACGGCTTGAACGCCTATTGCTCGAGGCTCAGGAAACAATATTGCATATTTTGTTACAAATCAACAAATTATTTTAAGAAAAATAAAATTTAATGAAAACATGTTTTTAACACAAAATTTGAAAAATGTAGACAACATTAATGTCGTCAAAGGCTGTTCAATACGAGTATTTTGGACTCCATCATTTCAAAGAACTTCATATAATATTCTCCACATTTTTAGAAGCTTCAAGAGTTTGAAGAGTTCAATTTTGAACCTGGGTGTCTCCATATCAATAATTAAAATTTTCTACTTGAACTGTTATTGTTTAAGTACTTCCCAACATTAAATGATGTAACAGTAAACAGACAGATTTGTTTGCAACTACTCAATAGTGTCTTGTTGTGTCTAGACGTTGGAGCTACATGTGAGCTGCAGATTTACTTTGAAGTTACTTAGTATGTAAATATGTATTTGTGCACGTTGCAAGATTGCATAACATAAACCAGATTTTATTTGCAACTTATTTTCAATTTCTTTTTGTATTCTGCTTCCAAAGTGGGTTTATATATTTCTCTCTTTCACTTTCGTTTCTCATTCGCTTCAGCTTTTTGAGGTCAGCTTCGCGCAAATACTGGTCCGAATGTTTACTGTTGCAACTTTTTGCTATGCTGTTACATGAAGCGCGTTCCAAGTGACCAGTTTAAAAAGTTTTATACTTCGTTCGTATGTAAGTATGTATGCATGAGGTTGCAAGCAGCTTTCCGTTTTTGTTTTGCCGCAAATTGGCTTCCAGTTGCTGTCCGACGTCATGGTTTGCAAGGCTTCCGGGCCGGATCACGATAATTCATTGGCAATCTTTTTATTTCGGTAGTGGTTAAGCAACGGTTTTCGTTGGCTTCCTAGCAAAGACCTTGGCCAAGAAATTGAGCCAGAGACCGTCGGAAAATTTGAAGCAAATTCGTTGAATCTTACGTATGTATGTATATGCTTATAGATGTATACTTTATTAATTACTTTTACGTACTAACATATGCATGGTTATGTTTGTATAACAGTTCGGATTTCGCAACGGCAGACCACAGTTTTCCTCTCAGTGTTACATGCAACTTCCAATTTTTCATAGCCGATCAAATACCATGACCATGAACTGACAAACGGTGTGGCGACTGTGGCTTATGTAAGTCTATTAACTTGAACAGCATTCAATCGCATGCAAATATTATTTAGATATGTTACTCGACCGGAACATGTTGGAGCTAACGGTTTCTCTCAAAATCACCAGAATGAACAACATGTCAACAACTTGTTGGTTTTTACAACGGATATCTTGTGTAAATATTGTAAAAGATAACCTGAGTTATTCGATTAATAGAGAGACATCATTCCCCCCATTTGATATTTTCGAGTTAATAACACAGTTTCAGTTTAAGAGTCTCGGTGGAGTCAGTCCCTTACACAACAATCAGGCAAACGTCACATGAATGGAACAGGAGCCGCATATGCCGACCATTAAAATTCGATAGGATGGAGTCGTGTGTAGAAGTTCGCGCAAGAAGAAGGCGGAAACATCCACTGAGGAGTGGGTCCTTGTGCATTTACTACGGTCGGAAATTCGTGGTAGATTGGTACTGTCATTCACCCCAGTGGTGCCGCTGCCCAACATTTAATGGTTCTTCAATATATTGATGTCCTGACCGCCTTCTATATCTTTGGCACAAGAGTCGGTAAACTCAGCCTCCACAAGGAAATATCCCCAAAAGGGCTGATCGAATTCGTCGGGACCCGAATTATGGTTATATGTAGTACTAGATTCCAGCATAGAAAAATTCATAAAGCTACCTGGCTGTCTCCGGATCGAAAAGCCACCAATCAGATCGATCATGTTGTGATAGACGGAAGACACCATTCCAGTGTTTTATCCGGCCAAGGACTGTGCGCTCCGAGGTACAACAACTTACAAATCGACGGAAGACGTCATCTTTTGCAGCAAAGATACGCATACTCTATCTTGTTGCAGCAAAAACGCACGCCAACAAGCACAAGGAAGGTTCGACGTCGAAAAGCTGCAATCACAACAGACAGCCGAACGATTTTCTACTCGGTCTGCACTCCTGCTCTCAGAGAGCACTCATCAGCAATTCGGTATAAGGAAACCGTGGGACGGCGTTTCAAGACCCTTACGGAAACAGACTTTTCGGAAAATGCAAAAGATATCGAGAGTGGAAGAGGGAAGCGAGACGCATTTGCAGACAGAAAAAGAGAGAGGCCGAAAGACGTGAGTATGAAGAGCTTGACACGCTGGCCGACAGGGATAATGCTGAAAAATTTTAGGAAAAAATGTGGCGACTAACAGAAGGTTTCAAGACCGGAGCATACTCCTGTAGAAATCCCAGAGGTGATCTAGTAACCGATGCTCAGAGCATACTAAAATTATGGAGGAAACACTACTCCAGCCTGCTGAATAGCAGTGAGAATGGAGAAGGCGAACTCGATTCCACAGTCTATAACGATGGAGCAGACGTTTCATTTCATGGCATGTTTTGGAGATAACTTAATTAGAGTGGCAAAAGTGCTTCGAAATTGGTTCAAAACCATGCAAAAGAGTAAATATGTACATTAATGGTGAATATTTTGAAAAGCAATAAAGCGATTTTTCATGAGTAATATTTGCTTTTTCTCTAATCCTGGAATATAAAATGCGAATTGAGAAGACCAATTTCAGCCGCTTGTAAATAAAGTAGTTTACTATAAAAGTTATTGCATATGAATTCAAATTATTGGTTGTGATATATCCATATTTGATAACTCTTAATGCCTAGTCAGAACTCATTCGTATGCGATTTATGAGTTGGAAACGTCAATGTTAACGGCGTAATGATGAAATTAATTTTCAAAAGCGGCTTCTAAGTGTTAATGATTTTCGGAATGCTTGGCACACAGTGATATTTATGATTTCTTACACATACATGTACAAAAATGTATAAATAGCCGGCAATAAATCGCGGTAGATAATTTTGTTAAAATCATAGATAAGCTTACACCGCAAATGATGATCAACAAGCAGAGCAGAGAGAGTAAACCGAGCTTCGGCAGTTAAAAGAGAAGAACAGTCTGAAGAAGCAATTTTATGTCTCTGAAATCGTTATTCTAATAACACCTAAGTCCATACAGATATTGGTACATACATACATGTACACAATTAATTGAAGCCATTTTCGATTGCTGGTAATATATTATAGTTTTATATTCAGCTTTGGACAAAAATGGAGCGAGTTGATTTCCTGCATTCATACAAACACACACACACATACACTCATGCAGAAACGTGTGGCAGCGGATGCGCTTAAATAGTGACTTATATGCGCATGAGCAAACACATTAACACGAGTTTCATGCGTCAACCCGCCTTTTTCGATAGCTGGGTTCATTACTAATAGGTCTACAATGAGCATTAGTTATATATTATGAGTTCTGAGATGTATTTAATTGTCTGAAACATAACCGTGAACTGAGTAAAAGCACTGATGCTTTGTTGTAGAAGCGAACCTGCTTTGACCCTGTATAATACGTCGAAAAATATTTATTTGCACATTAACATTTGCGACTTATTATGCACTTGTAAACAGTCGACCATTGTACGAATAAATATGTGTATAAATATGTATACATGCATATATGGACAAATAGTTCATTAATAGGTAATAGGTAAGTGTTGCGTAATGGGAAAGTTAGTCTTATTACAAGAAAAGTACAAAATAAAAACTTTTGAGCACAGTAGGCATCATTTCTTTCGAATTTTATATATTTTTTTTATTTATAACGACTTGCTAAATTATGTACAGACCATACTATATGCACAGAAGACGGTGAACGGAGTAGACAGCCGAAATAACAGCTTCGGCAAAAACATCAAAAACTTCGAAAAATATGTTGGGTTAGTGACGATGAAGATGTAATGCTGTACAAAAAAATGGAAAAGTCGGTGTATAGTGCTCAATAGCAACTATGTTAAATACTAAAACCGACTTTTGTTAAACATATATTTCTGTTTAAAATGCTAAGATTTTTTCAGCCTATATCTTAAATATATTTTAGACATAAAGGATTCTCCGATACATTTTTTTACGCTTGCGGTTCTGTGAATTTTACTTTTTCTTGAAATTTGATACAAAGGCAAACGTGTGTCAAATCAGTTTTCGCTATTTCAAAAGAATGATCTAATAGATATGTGGGTTTACGTACTTTTACAAGGTGCTTTTCAAAGTAAACAGCACTTTTTGAATCTAGCGCCCATCTATATGTCGACTGGTGGGTTAGAATCTACTATCTTTATCGATTGTCCAGTGAGAATTTCATGACATTTCATGGATTGGAAGTGACGTTATTGCGTTTTAAGTGTCAGTATGTTTGTGTTATCGGTGCGAAAATGAGCTTCGAACAAAGAGCCAACATTAAATTTGGTTTTAAAATTGGTAAAACTATCCCGTAGCAGAGTGCACGAGTGGTTTCAACGTTTTCAAAGTGGTCGTGAGGACATAAATGACGATCAACATGTGGGCCAATCAAAATCCGTGATCACCAGAAATTCCACCGAAACTGTGCGTGAATTCATCATTGAAATCATTGAAATTCATGGAAGTGTAATAGAACATCTCCAAAACATCGACTTATCGCATTTTGACCGAACATTTGGGCTTAGGAAAGGTGTGTGCACGGTTTGTTCGGCACAAATTGACTGACGACCAAAAATTGCTCAGAATCCAACATTCGAAGGGCGATTATTTGACATGTTTTTGGAAATTTCTAAAATTTCTAAATTCTGTTAGTCTATTAGAGAGTAATGTATCGTATTACCAAGCGGGTACAACTAGTTATAAGTTTGGTAGGATGATAGGGTTGAATTAAATGAATCCAATAAATTACAGAGTAATAAATAAAATTCTAGTAACTATAACTGATTTACTGGATCTTAATTTTATACGATTTTATCGAAAAATTCAATAAACGTCAGAATCTCATTTTCGAAATAAACGATTTTCCATGTGAACAGAGTTTTAATTGTACACACCTTTTCAGCTTCGATTTTATCGATTTTAACTACATATGTATATGTTGCCGACTCCTGTTGGATACGTTTATATTCGTACATAATGCAATCTCAGATTCCTTTATATTTTCAAACGCTGCATCAAGCCCGAATTAATAATTGCCTTAAAAGTCAAAGTGTTATCATAAATATGTCTCTTAGACAGCGGATGATTGAAAATAATACGATTTCACTTCCAAATTTACTTAAAAAACTAATATATTTATGTAAATTTATATATGTACGTACATACTTATGTGTAAGGTAAAGAATAAACGATGGTTTCTTCTCAAATCTCGCCATTCTTGGACACGCACATTTGAGTAATGGTACTCGAATACTAGAGGAGGGGAAGGAGTGGTTTTAAGAGCATACTTTAATTGCAATGTCTGACTTTGTTTTTGAAAATCAATCATTTTAGCCCCGTGTATGCTCTGAGCTATCTCAAACCTAATATTATATAAAAATACAGTTAGGTGTGTCGTGTACTCGAAACCTCGCCCTGTAAATTTCAAAATCGTCTATTAACACTCGAAAGCCAATGTCGATACTCTAAGCATTTAACATACATATGTACATATTTCCTTTCGAATTCTTTCGTGGAGTTAAAGAAAATTATTACATAATTTCTGTTGAACTAAATTTTGTTACTGTTGTTGTAAGCTATGATATTAATTACCAAGTTTTTTAAATAAACCTTTCGTCATTGATGCATACATATGTATATATGTATATATTTGCATTCATATATAAATATGTTGACTTGTGTATACATACATACATATATATTTATATATTGAATAAGCTTTTAAGCATATAATAAACATATGCATGTGTGTAAATGTCGGTATGTATAAAATATATTTATGGAGTAGTAATGGAGGTCGAATGGTGTAAAAATACGATAATTACCAGAAATGGTAAAAAACAAATCTTTACGGTAAATGTGATGAAATTTCGCCTTGATTCAATTATTAGTAGCATTGTTGCTTTTATTGTTGTTGCAGCTGATAGTTCGTTATGGAAGCAGCAGCAGTACGAAATTCGACAACAACAAACGTCACTCTGGCGACACGTACAAATATGATGCGCCAAATGACAACAACAGCAACAAATTAGCACAGCTCTTGAAGATGCCGAATCAAATTTACATACATATTTATGTTTGTATGTATGCATTCACCTATGATACATACATATGTATGTATGTTCATATATTTATACATACATACATACATATGTAAGTACATATAATCTGTAAGTGCAAAATATGGATGATCGAATGCATTTGGCTTACAATCTATTTGTACAAAAATGTTGTTTTTGCAATGTTGCAGAGTGCGTGACTACTATTCGGTGGGTTTTGTGTTCGAATGCCGGTAAAGGCCAAACCAATAAAAGAAACTAGAAACAAATAAAAAACATTATATATATTCCATCATCTTCGTCATAATATTGCATGCAAATATTAATAAAATAAATTGCAAAAAACTTTAAAATTAAATTTAACGGGTTATTAGAAGTTTCAGTTTTTTCACTTTAAACATCAAAATTACAAAATAAGTTGCTGTATGTATGTTTTTTTGTTTTGCTGTATTATGTATGAATACTATTTGAACATACATAATGTAATGTTGTTGACATTTGTTCACATAACGAGGACATTTGTTCACAGCAATAAAAACTTATCTGAATTTTGACTGGATGTTTCCATTTTTATATTTATATCCTGAACACGTTTTATTAAGTTTGCTACAATTAATCAGTTGATTTAGCCATGTCTGTCTTGTGTATGACTGAACTAGTCCCGGAGTTTTTTAAATATCGTTCTGAAATTTTGCACACGACCTATTTTCCTAAAGAAGCTGCTCATTAGTTGGAACCAATGATATCGGACTAATATAGGATATACATACATATGTAGCTACCATACAAACTCGCCGAACCAAATCAAGTTTTTGTATTTTAAACTGAAACATTTGTTTTCCTGATAAAGACTGTGGGCAAAAAAAGTAAGACTTCTTAATTTAAATTACGCGCGAAATCCCATTCGTCGAAATATTTTCATTCGGCAGAAATTGCCGAAAAAACTTGTCAAAGCAGGTCAGAAATCAAGTTTATGTTGACAATTTTCTTCGGTTAACGAGGAGTAGTGCACTTCGAATTCCTTCCGACCGGCCAAACTGTCAACAAGGAATACTATATGAGTGCTATGCGTCATTTGCGCGAAGCTATTCGTAAAATGAGGCCGGAATTATGAGCCGAAAACTTTTAGTTTTCACAGCACGATAATGGTCGCATACTGCATGAGAATTTTTGAACGATTTCTAGCTATGAAGACATTAAACGTGAATCGCTATGCGCATTGAAAAATTATACCGGAAATTGAAAAAACTTTCTAATTGGGGCCAATGGGGGGGGGACAACATAGATTATGAAGAATATTTTTTATTCTTAATATTTTTTGCTAGTAGTATTAGAACTGACTGCTCAAAATCAAGATGTAGCTCTTCATAAACGTTTTTTTCCTTATTAAGTTATTCTTAACTCCACTTGAAGGTTGATTATGTGCATGCAAATGTGTATTTTTAAGTGGAATGCATTTTGCATTGTAATATATTTTAAGGTTATATTCATATATAGTTACCCACTTTGCCAAAGCAAAAATTTATCGAGAGATTTGTTTTAATTTGTAAATGCAATTAATTAAGGTTGTTGCTTTTACAAAAATATTTTATTTAAGTAAATATGCCAACGCATTGTAACCATCAAACCACTTACGCAACAAAAAATTCATCTTGACTTCTAATGCGATTCAGTGCCGCAGGTCATGTTTACCTGAACTTGGCCTCCAACATGACCACATACATTTTTTCATGTTGTCAAAGCATCTGCCCACTCATTGTTCATCGCAATGACAGTTCAAGAGAAATTCCACATTGTTATAAAAATTAAGTAAAATAAATGAAAACAAAGAGTAAGACCAAAGGCAAATAATTATCGCCTCGAAATCCAAACTTAATTGGGGGCTTTCAGCGGCAATCATCGAAAGTTGGCGCAATGACTGCTAAATGGTTTTGTTTCTGACATAGCTACAAGCAACACACATACTTAGATAAGGCCATATGTATACACATGTAAGCGTAATGTGTGTGCATGCTGCTGCCTCTGAGCAAGATTCGGCACAAGGCCGACTGGACAAAACCAATTTGAAATGGTATTAGTCGTGCGTTCATTACACGAGTACAAACACTCTCTGAGTTGTTATTGTCACAATGTTGTTTACAATAGACGAGGCAGAGTTTCAATGTCCACACACTTGCATGCGCTTAGGCAGCCGCGCCGCCGTAGACGACTATGTAAATTCCACTTCTTTTTGCTGCATTTGAGGTTATCACTGATGCGCACCGTTTAACGTACGCAGGTAATAGACAACAGAGCTTACATGTTTCTAATCACAGTTAACATTTTATCAAAGATAAAAATCAGACACAACGCATTTCGTGAGTAATCGGTTCACCATAACTGGAAAACATTGAAGGCTTTTGAGCTATAGAGGCAACGGTATTTGTAGATACATCATATCAAGCAAACATAAACGAATATGCCAATATGCAGATGCCTCACACTCGTGCAAGCATACAAAGTGGGTGTTAAACACATATCGCACACTAACCACAAAAGAGTCACAACTCGAAAAATGGCAATTAACACAAAACGATGATTTTCTAGTTAAGTAAGATAGTGGTGAAAATGAAGTTTCTTAGCTAGGTAGAGCAATTGATATATTGAAAAAATTGATTTTGAATATTTTTGAGTTGTGACTCTTTTGTGGTTAGTGTGCGATATATGTATGTACCTACGTAAGCAAATACAACATCCTGAAATCTATGGTGTGGTTGACGTAATTCTCTCACTTAGGGATAAATATGTTTAATCAACGTGTTAATGAAAGTTTCGCTTAGACTGTCTAGTACTCGTTTTAGTGTGAATTCAAGCGAAAAGAAAAAATAACAAAAAACGAAATAAAAATTCGAGCGAAAGTATGCCCAAATTTATTTGTATCTAAATAGGTAGTAGTTCCTCTCCAATTTTAACCAAAGTTTGTTATAGGAAGCCGATTGGTGTAAATGTTACATAATTTGTTAGCTGGTTTTATTGCACTTAGATTTTTTTGATTACGTCAAGAGCGGTTGAGGAAAAAGCTACTTTTTCTTCTTTCGTGTTTTTAGCGTGTTTTCATCATTTCTAATTAGTTATAATTATATTTTTGATGTAAGGGTATATTGAGCTATTAAGCTGACTGTTTGGGCAGAGAGGAGGTTAAATGAGTTTTAAAGTAATTAGAATATCTAAGATTTGTTTGCTCTCTTCTATTGACTAAAATTGATCACTTCTGTATTCTTAAATTTCTACTTTTTCTTCTTTCGAGGCTTTATCTTATTTAATCGTATTTAAAATGGTCCAAGTCAAGTATACTTATGCATAAGTTTCAAGTATACTTATGTAAAGGGTGGGCCATCTAACGTTTTAAATTGGAATTATCTATATTTCGACATTGGAAACGTCAAATACCATTCGGAAAGTGACAGATATTCAGTAAAAAGTCTAAAGTTTACGAAATGGGTCGCTATTCACTAGAAGAAAACTGGGAAATATTGAAAATTTGAAAGTTTGACCGAGGATGGTCAATTTGACCGAAAAATCATCTTTTCGGACGAGGCTCATTTCCACCTCGATGGTTACGTTAACAAGCAGAATTGTCACATTAGGGGCGCTACGTGCCATACAGCAAACGCTACACTCATTCTTTTACGCCCTATCTTCGAAAATTGCATAATCAGCAAAAGAGGTGATGTGAATTGGCCTCCCAGAAGCTGCGAGTTAACTCCGTTGGACTATTTTCTGTGAGGAGCTGTTAAAGATAAATGTTACGCCAACCATCCAGAAACAATTCAAGATCTAAAGTACGAGATTCAAGCTGCTGTAGCTGCTATAAGGCTTGAAACCATAGAGAAAGTAATCCAAAATTGGGTGGATCGGATAAGCTACTGTAAACTCAGCCGTGGTGGTCATTTGTCCAAAATTGTTTTCACAAATAAATTTCATAAAACAACCTAGAATAATGCCATATTTATCACTACTTTTTTGGTAGTTCCTTATTTTGTGCTATTCTCAATACGTCAAATCCAACAGCAAGCAGACCTCTGTCATTTCAAAGCCAACGCCACTCATCGGGTATGTATATTTTTCCTCGATATCGACGTAAAAGTCTTAACTCTTTCTTATATTTTATTTTGTGCTAAGAGTAATCAAAATCTTCTAATTATGAATAACAAATATTTGTAGGTACCAAATTTCGAAGAAAGCAAAGGTACCTGCCTAGAAATGTATGTATATTATGGTTTATTTACTTGAGTTATTAGCAATGTTAGGTGAATTACATAATTTCGCACTGCTTTTACCAGAAATGAAATGAAGTAGTTTGTGCACTTATCCGTGCATAATTACGTGTGTATTGTACATACTATAATTTATATGTACATATGTATATGTTTATATACGTAGAAGCAAGTAAGCAAGTAGTAAAAGCAGCGAAACGGTGGCTTAGTTTTCATTGCGGAACATTTCCACATAAGAAAATCGCCATAGTATATAGAGGGAAACATTTCATATCATATACATATGTATATACGAAAAGGAAAAATAAAATAAAAAATAAAAGGAAGAATAAAAACTGAATAACATCGAATTTATAATTTGGACTACACTCGCCATAGATTGCTTCTTCTACGGAATTAAGCAACACGAAGTTTGTAACACCCAGAATGAAGCGTCGGAGACCCTATAAAGTATATATGTATATAAATGGTCAGTATATTGAGCTGAGTCGATTTAGCCATGTCCGTCTGTCTGTCTGGCTGTCTGTATGAACAAGTCCCTCACTATTTAATGTATCGTTTTGAAATTTTGCAAACGTCATTTTCTCTTCAAGAAGCCGATCATTTGTCGGAACTGCCGATATCGGACCACTATAACATATAGCTGCCATACAAATCGAACGATCGGAATCAAGTTCATGTATGGAAAACTTTAAAATTTGACAATATATCTTTACGAAATTTGGCATGAATTATTGTTTAAGAAATAATATAATACCGAAGAAATTGTTCAGATCGGATCACTATAGCATATAGCTGCCATACAAACCGAATGATCGGAAGCAAGGGCTTGTATGGAAAACTTTCGCATTTGACGTGGTATCTTCACGAAATTTGGCAAGGATTACCGCTTAAGGTAACAATATAATCACCGATTTTAATAGTTCAGATCGGATTACTATAGCACATAGCTTCCATACAAACTGAACGCATAGTTACTAACAGAAATGCACCTGTGAAGGGTATATTAGCTTCGGTGCAGCCGAAGTTAACGTTTTTTCTTGTTTATAGTATAACATATGAAAGCTAATTTTTCTAAGATATTTGAGATTTGAGTTTGAAATTCTTATACTAGGTAAAGGCTAAAGGAGGCATTGATCCACTTTGAGCCATTTTTCAAACGCGCATGCTGTTGTCAATAAAACATTATCTGCGAATTTCAATACTAGATATTGACCGATATTTCCGATAAATATGCCATATACCCTGAGGTCCACACTTTCGCACATCACATGAACTATTTGTGTAAAGTTGTATTTGAATTAAGATCAGATTGAATATAAAATTGTTATATGTAAATCGCAGGTAGGCACGGCTGTATTTTAATATCGCCCATTTTCACAATGTAAGATCAGAATGTCTGAATAATGTCTCCTTTCCAAACAAGGAATTCGTGTAGTAAGTTTCATCAAAATATCTTAATTTTTACTCAAATTATCGCACGGATTTCAACCCATCCCGCCATCCTGATCATTAAATATATGCTTACATACATACAGACATACATATGTATATAAAAAAAACTATAATACTCTGTAGCAATTTATGTCTGCTTATTTATTTTAGGACTTAAAGCTTATGTTTAGATAATTTGGCAATGTCTGTAGCGAAAATATATTTGGGTTAAGGTTAATTGACATATTGCAATATTTCTACGAACACGCTCGCCGTTATTTTTATTTATCTTGCAATTTAATGCGTCATGACTGGAATTATACAATAAAAGAGTGGCCAATTGCACAATCAAGATAATTATGTGAATTGAAAACGCAGTAAAGTTGGTATGAACCATTTACAACAATAGTGTGAGCCACCAACAATGCAAACCATTTAACGAAATGCAGCATATACATATGTATATACAGATGTATATCTATAAGCGTATTAAATGTATATATATGTATGTACATAAGTGTATTTTATAGCCTGATATAGATGTTGCATGAAAGAAATTACTCGCATGTCTTAAATCGCAATTCCGTTGTTTATAGCACATTTCGCTACTTTTGTTAAGTTTTCGTTTGCAATTTTCGTGCTTATATGTACATACATATGTATTTGGCTTAAGCTACAGAAGTGGATTGTATCAACAATGTATAAATATGTACATAATACTTACATATGTATGTATATCTTCTAGCGATTTCGTCTTCGTGAAATTAAAAAAAAAGTTATTGCTCAGTTCTCAGAGTCTGCGACAATTTATTGATTCTGCTTTTCGCGTATAAAAATATTTATGCAAAATTTTATGAAATTCTCCTAGTTTGTGCATTAATAATTGATTTTGTTCATATTTCCCCATTTAATATTTTTTTTCTTGTTTGCATTTTTAGTTTACTTATTACATATTTATTTTCGGTTTATCGAATTAGCTTTATTGAAAAATTTCTTAGTATAAAACATTTGTTATACAATGTGCTTGGACTAAAACAACAACTCCATTAACTAAACTTGCTACTTTCATAGGCAAAGCAAACCTTTGTTAAATTAGCTTTGCGTAACGTTCGCCCTTGTGATTGCTTGTTGATTGTCAACTCAGAATTGGCCTTGATAGCGAATTGCAATCTTTTAAATGCCAATGTAAAATTTGACGGTGTTATAGGAATAGTACAGTCATTTAGTATTTTTACTTGGAAAGTTTTCTGGGAGTTTTGAAATTTGGCAATTTTAAATCCGTGAAAACAAAAAAAAAAAAAAAAAAAAATAAAAAAAATAAAATAAAAGTTAAAAAAAAATTGAACGTTAAAAAATATAAAGAAAGTGTCGTGTCTGTGACTCCCTATTACATCAACTATTTATGCTAGGACAAAGTCAAAAATCGATCTAGACATTTCACAGATTACCCGAGGCAAACAAACATACAAAAACAAAAAGAAAACACTATTATGGTTTACATATGTATGTATAGGTATATACATACATATATCGGTAAGCATTGAGTAAAATACTATTTCAATAGTACAAACAGACACTCGAATGATGGTACGGAAATAATAAAATATTGGCAAAGGATTTATATCAGCGGAAGTATTACTGGAAATTGCCGAAAATTGTTTATGTTGCAAGATATTCCCATCAATACATAGTATAAAAAAAGTCGAGGAATATTTTTTGGGAATATTTTGATTAAGGCAATATTTTTAACAGTCAATATGTAATCATTATCCTCCCACATTTTCTGCATTAATCTTACAAATCTTCTCAATGAAACAATGACCCAGGATATGCACGATGGAATGACAGGAAAAACAAGAAAAAACGTTAACTTCGGCTGCACCAAAGCTAATATACCCTTCACAGGTGCATTTCTTTTAGTAACTATGTTTGTGTTCAGTTTATATGGAAGCTATGTATGTATATGCTATAGTAATCCGATCTGAACAATTTTTTCGGAGATCTTAAAAATATTTTTAACGTATATGTATATACAGACGGACAGACAGACGGACATGGCTAAATCGACTCAGCTCAACATACTGATAATTTATATATATACTTTATAGGGTCTCCGACGCTTTCTTCTGGGTGTTACAAACTTCGTGACAAACTTAATATACCCTGTTCAGGGTATAATAAACTTGATTTCAGTGGCATACACTTTTCGACGCCAGGTTTTTGGCTTTCCAATTAAGTATCAAGTTTAATAAACTACAACCGTGTCATCACCGTGCTAATTAAACTTGGCTGCCTTTCTTTTTGCGTGACCTGGTTGAAACTTTTGGCTCAGTGACCAATTAGACCTGCACACATATGTACATATAAATATAGTTGGTTTGAATTCAGTAGCAAAAAGTGTAAAGCTCCCTCATTAAGTTCCATTTGCTCAATCATCTGCTTAATGCTTTAAACATGTTAGCAACTTTTTTGTACTTATATAATTTGAATAGCTTAATGTGAAAAGTGATATTAAAATTGACGGGATAACATGCGGGCACCCTGATACCTTGTCTATTATACACACCTGCATATGCATTAGTTTTTTAAGGTGATCGCATGAATGGCAGCGATTATAAAGACTGTCGCTTCGGCAAATGATCTCAGCTAATCACTATTTTAGCTAATTAAGTTAAATCTGTGAGTTTCGTACCTGCGTTAATGTCGGAGGAGTTCATCGAAAAGTCTCGGCAAGTAATCTCTTAATGACGCTGAATGGAGTTTGAACGCACCATCATGTTTATAAGGCGTTTTTGCCTAACTAATTACATAACATTTGCATGAAGTGATTACTGAGTAGACATTTCATCATGTTTGCCCTCAGAATTCCTTAAAATTAGAATAATAATGATTTACTTTTATTTAATTGCACTTATTTATGTTTTTTACAATAAATTAAGCGTAATTTATTGCGCACTAGAATCATTCCTGCCACATCAATATTTAATATCTGGCATTCCAAAAGCAACGCGTTATATTTATTTATATGCGAATATTACACACATATGTAAGTGTGTATGTGCTGAATTTTAATTAAAGTCAAGCATACCAAAATATCGCTTACAATTTTGCCAGTATATGCTTCAAAAGCAAATAGATTCTAAAAACAATTATTCGTATTCAATTATTTTTATACCCTTGCAACATGTTGCTACGAGTATAGTAGTTTTGTTCATCTAACGGTTGCACGTAATTTTGGAGCAGTAGTGGAGGGCAGCTGTGGTCTAAAAATCTTGAAAAAGTGAGTGTGGCCCTGCCTTCTGTTTGGTATAATGTACATATCTCCTAAACCACCAACCCTACATTAACGACATTCGCTCACGACAAACAACTTTAGAACACCTATCGACACTGTAACAGCCATACCTACTTCCCACATAACACAATTTTAAATTCCATTTTATTCTTTCACTTTCCAGTACACAAATCAAGAAGCAATTAATGCAACGGAATAAATATTTGCTCGAATAATGCCTTTAAAGTATTCTAACTTTTGACAAAAAATTGTGCAAATTCAAACAAAACTTTTCACGCTCCAAAGTACCGAATATGTGGACCTCAGTACCTAATGTTGATTTTTTACCGAAAATATCGGTCAACGTATGGTATGTACAATTGAAATTCAGAGAGAGTCATCTCCGGACAATACGAGTAGTAAGACTTTTTACCAAAAATGGTTTAAATCGGGTCAGTACTTTCCTGAGCGCCTATATACCTAATATAAAGATTTTCGAATTTCCGGGTGACTTTATAATGCATATATTCGCCAATATTTAACTTATCTTAATGGAAATTACAGAGGGCGTTTAAATCTTAACAGCGTATCTTTGTGCTTTAAATATACGTAGAAACAATTTTCCAAAAACTTCACCTAGCACTACTATAACTAATATCAGGATGTTCGAACATCCGCCTGACTTTACTCTTTATGATTGCTGTTTGGTGTATGTGAGGTACCTTAATGAAACCCAGATAACATTTTTTTAGTATGTGGCATGTTAATAGTATGTGTTACTGGCAAAAACACATAAAATCGGGTCAATACTACCCTCAACTCCAACATTTTCCTGACAGAAGTCCCGGAGCTTTGAGTACAAAATGTTGCAAGAGTATAAAATGTTTGGTTGCACCCGAACTTAGCTCTTTCTTACTTGTTATTATTCGTTTTCTATTTTATTTGCCAAATGTTGTTTATGTTTTCAAAATATTTAATGAATATTCATGACTGAACGTTTGTAAAGATGTAAGCAATATATGTATGTATGTACATATATTCTTAAATTGTGATGAATTTAGCTTCGATATCCTCTGAGAATCGCAAAAAACATTTATTGTTTATGTTAATCATATTAATTTTAATAAAGAATTTCATTTAAAAATAGCATGTGACAAAATATTTGATGAGTTTCTTTAGTTACATACGAATTGTACGTGAAGAGTTAAATTTATTGCTATTTCATCGTGGAAAATGACATATCTCTTGACACCCGCATAAGTGCCAGCTGCTAATAACACTTGTCATAAATCAATTTTTGAAACTCATCCCCTTGAATGCCGATTATTACTTAACATTTTCATTAACGGTATGAATAGACGGAGGTTTGCGTACATATTCAGCGCGCAATAGCGTGTTTTCATCATTTCTAATTAGTTATATTTATATTTTTGATGTAAGGGTATATTGAGCTATTAAACTGACTATTTGGTCAGAGAGGAGGTTAAATGATTTTTAAAGTAATTAGGTTCATATCGTATAAGTACACTAATTGGTATTTAGGTTAAGCTGCTTCACTTATTCCATAATTAGTAATCAAATGATATATACGAAAATCAAATTATACTCCTTAAGGATAAAAATGTAATCAAAAATACTTTTAAAGGAGCGTGTACAGGGTTTGTCCGGCAAGTAATAGGACTGATTTTTTTCTGCCGCGATTGTACTTCGGTAGAGAGCGAGCACCTGGAGAGTTAGGACAAAATTTTCGCGCGAGGCCGAAAACGCAGCATTCGTTAGAGCAGAGGTACGCGATTAAATTCTGTGTGAAACTCGGTAAATCTGCGACAAAACCGTTTGATATGATCAAGCAGGCTTACCTATGTAGATGTTGCATTAGCAAGAAGTTGTGTGTTTCGGTGGCACTAGGCCTTTTTGGAGGCCCGGGAAGAGGTCGCTGATGAAGACTGTGCTGAGTGACTTCGAAAAACACTGACGCGCAAAGTTTGAACTCAGACCGTCGACTAAGTATTCGTTTAATTGCCCAGATGTTAAATTTATCAAAATATGTAGTCTACGACATTGTGACGAACACTTGAACATGCTCAAGATGTGCGCGAAGATGGTCCCAAAAGTGCTCACTGACGACCAGAAATTGCGGCGAGTGGAAGTGTGCCAAGAAAATTTGAACATGTCTGAAAGTGACCACCAATTTTTGGATAACTCACAGGTGACGAGTCATGGATCTTTGAGTATGATCCCGAGACAAAGGCAGGCATTTTGAGACGACAGAGGGGATCCAAGCAGCATGCACCTCGGAACTCAGGCTATTCCGGAGAATAGCTTCCGTGACGCCTTCAATGCTTTGGAGCCTATTTTGAAAGTTTTTAAATAATTATGAGGTTTGGTTCGACTCAGTTCTATTACTTTCCAGACAAACCCTGTATAAATTTAAAAGCTGTCGCATCATTAGTTTGCGAATTATTTCATTTTGAGTGAAGCAACTTTTGTTATTGTGAAAATAAAGATAAAAAGGAATTTTGCATGTTGATAAAATAATGCATTTTGAAGGGAAAAATACAGCAAAAACTTGGCTTGGTGGCAAGTTTCCGGTCACTTCCCCAGGATAATCAATTATCAAGAATTGATATGCTAAGTTTAGAGGTGATGAAATGAGCACAGAAGACGGTGGACGCAGTGAACTGTTGTTACCGACGAAATTTTGGAGGACCGTAAAGTGAATATCAAAGCGTGGACAAAGCCAACAGCCGGCTGGCAAGGTTATGGCGTCTGTATTTTGGGATGCGCAGGAATAATTTTTATTGACTACCTTGAGAAAGGAAGGACCATCAACCGCGAAATCGCCGAGAAACGGCCGCATTTAAAGGAAAAGAAAGTGTTGTTTCACCGGGACAATGCATTATGTCACATGTCAGTGAAAACGATCCACCGTATTCTCCAGTTCTAGCAACTATTTCCTGTTCTCAGACCTCAAACGAACGCTTGCTGGGAAAAAATGTTCGTCCAATAGAGAGGTGATCGCAGAAACTAAGGCCTATTTTGCAGCAAAAGACAAAACGTACGAAAAGTTGGAGGGTCGCTATAATCGTGATACACCTTGAAAGAAACTATGTTGAATAAAAAAACCCGAATTTTGCTTGTTTTACTGAGGTAGGCTGTGGACTTTTCAATTGACGTGTTAATATCAACGGAAGGATAAACATTACTCTTGCAATTGTATAGAAATGCTGTTCGATTCAAATCAACACTTCTAGCATTGTGCCGGTGCGTTGAAGTTGTCGCGTCGCTTATCTGTGTGATAAGCCAAAGGACTTCACATTTCTAACCGAACAATTTGAACAGCCATTCTTTGTCATCGTGTTTGATAAGTCTGACTCCGATCGAGTCATAACAGCATGGCGCCCTTTTGTGGATTGTGTTCAAAGATCTCCCATACATTCTGTAGTGAAGCTTGTAGTACGAAATGCTTATAACCTGAATTATCTGAATTGAAAGAGACCAATCGATTTGATGATTGTTATATAATTTCCTACTATCTCTTTGCTCATATCTATTCGAGTATTTCCGATCTGTTTGTATACATATTTTTTGAGTAAGTCTTTCCGGCATTTTAATAGTTATTTTAATATAGCTACTCGATGTGGAGACAAATTTAACAAATCGGAGATCATCGGCCCTGTCGTTCTTGAGTTATAAATAGTGTAATAAGCCGACCTAGAGTTTTTTATGTAGATATCTATGTTAAATGAAAGAAAATTTTATATACATAAGTAAGAATATACTTTATCGCTGTCATATTTGCGTTTATCTTGCAAAAAAACGAGCTAAAATTGTTAGTAATAGAAAAACACGAAGTAATTATTTGCAATTTATTTCGTAAGCTTTCCGCCAATATAACCTTGGGCCTAAATTTTATTCAAAATTACAATTAATATCTATTATATACTATATATGAGCTTTATTATTTTGCTCATAAAATCGGCCTTCTTTAATGCATAAACGAACTCTTGATCAACCAGATAGTCACACCTGAGAGCCGCAAATGCCGACAATTCAATGGCTGCATTTAACCTTTTTATCTAGCGTTACCTTCAAAACTGATACGCTTTGAGCATGTAGTATGCACACACACATACTTAGGTGTGTGTATGCACGCATTTGCACTTGATATGTGCATGAACTTAAATGTCTGGCAGTATGTGTGCAGTAAGCCACTTGTAACTTTTCGGCATTTACGAGTATTAAGTAGCCATATGTTTTAATTTTTCAATCAGAAGCTTAGCAATATGCCTGATGCATGAAATAATTCACCGACCTTCAAAAAGCGAACATATAACACAGTTTCATTAAACCTGATAATCAGTTCATGAAACGGAATACAAGTAGTTCCCTAGCATGCAGCAATTTGGGCATGTATTCGGTGCACACACACACCTAAATGTGTGTGGTATGTTGTTGTATTCTTTTGTAAGCTTGCAGTCGCTAGTCTCGAGCCTATCGCTAGAGCAGCTCGTGAGTTAACATTTAAAACTTGATATTGCACCAATTTTGTTTTCCATAAGATACTTTTCATTCTTCTTCTTCCGATTGTTTACTTTGTGCACGATTCGTGTTTGTGTTTACACTGGTTGCTTGATTGGTTTAGTGTGTAACTGTAGTTAAAAACTGATCTTGTCATTGGCGTCGAACACCGCCTTGGATGGTCGGAAATTAAGCATTTGCAGTCAGAATGCTGCTGGAAGCATGAAGCTCCATTTATAATTGGCACCTTAATCGGCCAAGTGCCGAGCGTAGCTCATTGATAGTCATATACAAATACGATACATACATACATACAATAAAGAAAAGAGTGAAGGAAAGAAAACAATTCAAAACTTGTATATTTTGACACACTTTGCGGCGACCAACAATTAAGAGTGCAACAAACCAAATACCCAAACTGGAAACTTGCTTTCGATTTGCGCTGAGTGGACGAGCCGGCGCGCGGACGGGGCCAGCGGCGCGGTCAGCAAAAAATGGCAAAATGCAAAAGCAAAGCTTGAAAACTGTGCTATGGTGCAAAAGTCTCTAATCTGTGTACATATACCAGCGTATATGTTACATACATACATATGTACATGTGTATGTTCGCAGCTATGCAGACCACATTAGCAGCAAGAGTATATAATTAAAGACATGCAGATATTTGGCCATTGCGTCAAATGGACGGACGAGCCCTAATTGATTGCATAATCAAACAAAGTTTACTACTTTTAGGTAATCTGTAGTGTTAAATAAATCTGTTATGTATTTATGTATGCGTGTAAAAAGCTATGTTATTCAACTTTGGTGTGGAAACTAAATCACTTATGCAATGTTCATGAAGAAAGTAGTGATGCTGTAACACTGCGCTTCCTACTGACGAAGTAGATATGTTTTAAAAGTGAACTTCCAAACGACCTTGAGTTTATTTTGGTTAACAAAAATAGAACTCAAAATTTGTCAAATATGAATTTAATTTTAAATTTTCAAAGGATATATAAATTTGGCAGGACTGTGCTTAAGTACTATGCGAAATATGAGCTGTCAACCATTTGTTTACAGCAGCTGCTTAAGTTGGTACACCTCTGTAGTGCGTTGAAATTTTTAGAATGGATAAACATATCGAACCAAGAATTTGTCTCAAATTTTGTATTGTTAAACAAATTTCGTGTGTAGAATCGCTTCGAATGTTAGAAAAGGTTTACGGTGATTAAGTTATATCAAAAATACAAGTCTATGAGCGTTACAAAGTCTACAAAAACGGTCGAAAGATCGTTGAAGGCTTGCCTCATTCTGGACGACCTCTTCAACTGATGAAAATATTAAGAAAGTGAAGGATATGGTGTTTAAAAGTCGTCAGGCAAGTGTTAGAGAGATGACAAGTCAGCGATAAAGCTGAATTAAAAAAAAAAAAAAAAAAAAAAAAACAAGTAAGGAAGGGCTAAGTTCGGGTGTCACCGAATATTTTATACTCTCGCATGATAAAGTGATAATCGAGATTTCATTATACGTCATTTACATATTTTTCAAATACCGTATTTGTGTAAAGTTTTATTCCGCTATCATCATTGGTTCCTAATGTATATGTATGTATATTATACAGAGAAGGCATCAGATGGAATTCAAAATAGCTTTATATTGGAAGAAGGCGTGGTTGTGAACCGATTTCACCCATATTTCGTACATGTCATCAAGGTGTTAAGAAAATATTATATACCGAATTTCATTGAAATCGGTCTAGTAGTTCCTGAGATATGGTTTTTGGTCCATAAGTGGGCGACGCCACACTCATTTTCAATTTAAAAAAAAATCTAGGTGCAGCTTCCTTCTGCCATTTCTTCCGTAAAATTTAGTGTTTCTGACGTTTTTTGTTAGTCGGTTAACGCACTTTTAGTGATTTTCAACATAACCTTTGTATGGGAGGTGGGCATGGTTATTATCCGATTTCTTCCATTTTTGAACTGTATATGGAAATGCCTGAAGAAAACGACTCTATAGAATTTGGTTGACATAGCTATAGTAGTTTCCGAGATATGTGCAAAAAACTTAGTAGGGGGCGGGGCCACGCCCGCTTTTCCAAAAAAATTACGTCCAAATATGCCCCTCTCTAATGCGATCCTTTGTGCCAAATTTTACTTTAATATCTTTATTTATGGCTTAGTTATGACACTTTATAGGTCTTCGGTTTTCGCCATTTTGTGGGCGTGGCGGTCTGCCGATTTTGCCCATCTTCGAACTTAACCATCTTATGGAGCCAAGAAATACGTGTAGCAAGTTTCATCATGATATCTCAATTTTGACTCAAGTTACAGCTTGCATGGACGGACGGACAGATAGACATCCTGATCACTTTGGTATATATAACCCTACTCTCTTTTAGTTTTAGGACTTCGTTATGTGAACAAAACTATAATACCTTCTTAGCAACTTTGTTGTCACTTAAAAAACCGCTTATATAATTAATACAATCGATCAACCATCGTATATAAGTATTAAAATTAATTTTAAATCTTCAAAATATATAATTTTCAAAATATCGAATCTGGTACAAAATTTAAAATGGTCAAACCAATTTTTTAAATAATATAATATTACTAAATTATCAAATATTCAATTATTTTGTATAACAAATCTTAATAGGAGTTGCTGTTGTTTTATACCACCCAAATAATATTAACGAAATATTTTTACTAACTTCCATTTTATTTCTTTGACAATTTGTGTCAAATATTTCATATTTTGGTCGGAGAACGTAAACCAAAATCTACAAGAAAAAGTAAAAAAAAAAATTTCTCGATATCTTTCAGAATGACCACTCATTTCGCCTTGCTAATTCGTTTTATAAATATACTAATGTCTGCTTTAGTAAATAATTTGGATAATTTTTTGTGAAATTGAAAATTCCGACAAAATTTTCAGCTCTTTATTTTGATTTGTATTTCGACGTTATTTTTGTTGGTACTACAAAAAGAAAATGGCAAAATGCCAAGCGTGTCTTGCTGTTGGCTGAAGCAGTTTTTTAATGGGGCAAACCGAAGATTGCGTATTCTCTGTGTTTTCCTTGTATTAGCACACACGGCTGATTGGCTTTCAGTATGACACATCCTAAAGTAACAGTGCAACTATACACATATGTACATACGCATCAATATATGCATGTAAGTATACTGTTGTGTAACTGTTTTTCGTAAATTTCTCGAAATAACAGATGCACCTTACAGACCCACACACAAATACACTGCCTGAGGTAAGTTGGTATACACTGGTGGGGCCCCTTGTTGAAATAACCGCAACTCATATATTTTACTTACTTTTCACCGCCCAGATATCGGCTGCATTCAATCCGCGCATGTAAAGTTCCAAGTCCTGGGAGCAATTGTTACCAATGGCCTTCTGGATATTGCTCCAATGCTCCGCCACGCTGGATATATCGAAAATGCTCAGCACATCTCTTAGTCGCACCGAGTTTCGCGGGCTCCACTGTGATGCCGTCACCTTGTTCATCACCATTTCACCAGCTTGCGACTCGGTTAGCTGGAGATTGATGGTACTATGGCTGGACATCATTGCGGGCAACGATGTGTTAGCGGTTTTGGGCAGGTCGCCATTACTGATCGCGGCGCCATATTCCGCTACATTCAAGAAAGTCACTAAAATGGCGAGATAAAAGCCAATTTTTGGCTTCACCGTTATATGTACCAGAGGGGGGTACATTGTGGACAAAATGTTAAATAATTATTTAAAAATAAATCGGTTTTTGATACACACTTCGTTTGGATTTTATTTTTTATTGATTCGTAGTTTGGTTGTACTTATTCGTGACTCGTTGTTATTATTGACTTAGTGCACTTTCAAAAAATATGGGGCAAATTCCTATTAGCACCCACTGGCTTGTTGACATTTTATTAACGCTTTTCACTTAAACGCACAACTTTATTTGTTTTTTCTTTTAATATAACCAAATGTTAACTACATCATCCAAAATGAAATAAATTTATTGAAGGAAACTGCAATGCGTGAATTAACCGTTACTAAAGATTTCGAAAAACTGTTCAATTTAGCGATACATCCACTCTACTGTTATCTGTTTTTTCAGTATTCTCTTTTGCTTTCCAATTTCGGCGGTTATACTTGCGCTATGAGTATTTCTACAAGTGTTTCGTAACTTCAGGCCTCCATAAATGAACAAAACACCAGAGGAGGAACACTTTTACTTTCCTTATTTACGGGCACCGTGCACTATTGTGGTATTTCGGTGTGTTATTCAACGATCAGCGCGTTGAAATTCGTTTTTGGTATGCCGCGACTTGTTTTCTTACCCAGTGAGCGGGCGAGTGTGTAACGTACGCAAGCGGTGTCGACCGATTTGTGCGATAGCACAAATTCGAATTGCGGCTGCGCGGCGCGGCTTGTTGTAAAAATACATTAACAGCGTTGGACGAAGGTGGCCGAAATGAAGGTTCGTTTAAGTTTCTATTGGCATAGTGAGCTTACGCGGCGCTCTCGCGTTACTTTTTGGTAACGAACTACCGATTTTCGTGAGCGAATATTATTTGTTTTGAGAACCTTCTTCAAATCGTGCTCTCTCTCTGCAAGATCACATAGGCTTGTTATTAATACAAATTACTTTTAGCAAGGACGTTACGAGCTAAACGCGTCTTGACTGATTGGCTAACGAAAGTGAACTGAAAATTGCTTTTCTTCTTTTGAGACAGGCAGACAAGCTTAAAACTCCAGACAATAGTTCGCGGCAAGCGTTGGCCTCAATCTTGTCGCTTCACAACTACTTGGCTACTTGTCCACTCGATCTGCTCTGCCCAACAATGCTTCTGCTCGTAACGCTCGTCGCTGCCGAAATCACTTCCCGACTTTAGTTACGCGCCGCAATGCAATCAATGAAGATGATGATACAAAATGCATACACGGCTTTTCTTTTGTTGTTGCGCCTTGCTGCTGTCAACACACACACTTTTTTACATACATATGTATGCATGTATGTATGTATGTATATTTATTAGTGGCTAACTGCTGTTGTGTTTCACGTAGCTGGCGTTTCAATGCGGGAAATAAAAAGTTTATGTTGGTCAAAAACACGTAATTCGCTTTTATTTGCTTATTTTGTAACCGTGGGCATCGGTGCAGCGCTGGGCTGATGCTGAGCGTAAGCCAGCGTCTTTTCTTGTTAACAGCTGTCGCTGAGCATGTGAATGCGGCCACTTACACTTGTATACATTCTCGTGGCTGCGTGTGTATTTAGTAAAGGCTTAGTCTATATATTTAAGTAAACGCAGCACACAATTATCTAGGGCCTAAATTATTGCAGTATTCACTTCTTTTTTAATTTTGCTTTTTTGGGTTTATTATTGCTCATTGCTGCAATTTTCCTCCTCATACATCATACAAAACGCATATTTACTTAAGATATGTTGGTAAAACTTTATGTAATCATGAGCTTTGTAATTGCTGTAATGACTTACTTAGCATGTTTTGTACTGAATTGTGCTTCCGGATGGAACTCTGCAGGATATGAACACTCTGCGCATTCTGTTAATTGGTATAAATTATTGGGATGAACAGGTATTTGTATAGGTATGCGTGCAGGTATGTATGAATTACTTGTTCGCTGGGTGATTGGCAAGGATGCCGTTTGAGTTATTGTACCTTGGCCAAGTTCAACGCCATCCATCCGGAAACAAAGTGAAAAAAATCACAGATTCTGATTAAAATTGAAAACAATATATGCATAGAGTTGCCAACTATTTGTTAAAAAACAGTAATGTGTGCGTTTTTAAGAAATGAATATATACAAACGAATCATACAGTAGAGGCCCGCTAATCCGGATCAATTAAAACCGTCCCCTATCCGGAATATAAGGAAATCCGGATTACCAAAGACATATCACAACTATGTATTATGAAAAAATATTTATAAATTTCTGTTTGTTTATTATAACAAATAATACACATGTTCCAAAAAAACAAAAAAAAATAAACCAATAAAGCATAAAAGCGAATGTAGTGAATAATAAACATGTGATCCGGATTAGAGAATACGGATAGAGAATGTCGGTCCGGATTACAAGGGACATAATAGAAATTTTGAGTTTTTTAACCCTGTCCGGATTACAGTGGAATCCGGATTAGGCCATGTCCGGATTAGCGGGCCTCTACTGTAATTGTAAATTATGATTATGGCTGCACCCATCCATCTAAGTATGCATTTTTACGGGGAACAATTTTTAAAATATTATATGTTGTGAAAATAATATTTCTGAATACTAACAAAAACGTTACTGCCGGCAGAAGATGCGAAATGATTGAACTTGAAGACTTAATTTGAAAAAATTTGTTACAAATCTTTGCCAATGGGGAAATTATGATATTTTGAGGCTTATTTATAGACATGCCGAAAATTAATCCAAAGAGAAAATGTATCCTTCAGCAGATTGTGACATTGTCAATGATATAGCCTGCATAAGAAGCATTTCTCTATTCAACTTCCCAGACAAAATGTGTACTTCAAGAATATTTCCACCGACCGAACAAGATTTCCGATTGTTTCCGATGTTTTGGTCAAAGTCATGCGAGTTGTTCATCTACCTCTGTTTTTGAGATTAATATCGAAAAAGTTAAAGAGACAGCAGAGACCCTATGGATCGACTCAACACATTTTGGCTAATGTTTAAAGAATTTCGAGATCCGTATGTTAATAAAACACTTTTTATAACTTTGATGAGACATATAGTGGAATACCAGCTGTTGTATGGAATCCTAGTTACAAAATGCATTCTAAAAAGCTAGAGTCGGGACAAAAACAATTTTTACCTTTCGCCTTAGGGCATTTCGGATCGGAAATTAAGTCCACCTTACTACACTAGTCATTTAATACTTATAAGTCTACAAGCCGTAGAGAAGAGCTTGGCATTATACTTTTAGTAAAATTCCTGAATGCACAGTTAGCCGTTCTTTTCTCCTATCTGAAACTAAATTTCATAATGCGATTCGCTTTTCGAGGCGGTTTTTACTGTTAAGATATTGTCAAATTTTGAACCATTTCGTTCAATTTGTCATGATTTTAATTCTCATTCCTACACATTTGATTTATCTGACGAACTTTTCGAAATCAAAAAGGCTATACTGCTTTTTCTCAATAAATAAAATCGTAACAAATGGTTATACGAGTATCATATGTATTTTAAATCTTAGCTGTTGAAATTTTAGTTTCTGTATATTATTTCCCAGAGTCAAGAGCGTGCAGTACAAGACTACCATTCGGATAGTAAACTAAATTCTGTAAAGTCAGGATAAACGAGTAAGGAAGGGTTAAGTTCGGGTCTAACCAAACATTTTATACTCTGGATCAAAGTAAGGAAGATACCTACAGGTGCAAAGGTTTGTAAATTATATGTGTGGACTGACAATTTTTGAAGAGGTCGAAGGTCGTCCAGAACGAGGCATGTCTTCAACGATCTCTCGATCGTTTTTGAAGGCTTTGTATCTCTCGTAGGCATGTGTTTTTGATAAGCTGAATTGGTTAGAAATGCAAAAATTGAGACAAATTCTTTCTTCGTTATTTTGATCCATTGCAAAAATCGCACTACTGAGATGTACCGCCTGAGGTGTATCGTGAAATAAGGCGACTTCGAATCATACAATTTATTCAACACGCTGCACTCTCTTCCTCACTTACAGATCTTATGCTCAAAATTGAATGTATGTATGTTCGAACTCCGCACCCGAAAAGTGGATAAGTATGCAAAGTATGCCGAACTTATTAACGGTTTCAATCGCAAATTTTCACCTGCCTCAAATTAAACAAATATGTATGTATTTTTGCCATTCACACACACAAACCCATGCGTACATATCAGAGGCTGTGTTTCATGAGTCTTTCTTACTTTTCGCCATTTACTTTGCCATTCGCATCCGTGCCTTTCGAAGCTAGGGAATCGTCATTGGTGTCGCCAGTTTGATATTGAACGAACGAAAGTTATATACATACATACTTATTATATACTTGTAGTACATTGAAAATATCGCTACTCGGCATTGCAAAGGCCAGTAAAAGTCAAGAGTGGGAAAGGAAATAAGAAATGTCAAACCGAAGAGAGAAGGGAAGAATTCAGTCGCTTGCTCTGTTTGATTAGCTAAGCTCGCGCAGGCTAGGAAAGCGCAAGAGGATACCACGAAGAAGAGACGCATACATAAAGGTCACCAGCAGCTATTGCATAACCGTTATTTGTCGAATGGATTTCATTGTAAAATAAGCGGTGTCGACAACTTTTGCAGCTTTATGTGCCTCTGGCGCAAATAGGTTTAACTGCCTACATATGTATGTGTTTGTGTGTGGTTTGCAACGGCGTCTTTTGGCTTAAATGTGATGGCCGCTTTTGTTGATGCTGCCGTAATGCTGGCAATAGATCCGTAGTAGGTCTCCGTTGGCTGCGCTGCGGCGCTTTTGTTGATTTGTTCACTTTCAGTTTCGTTTGCCTCTGCGCACGCGCATTCGTCCGCGTCATCTCACCTTTTCTTAATGGATGTTAGCGGGTTCATCTTACGTGTGTGTACGACGTTTACGCATCTGTGGCTCTGTGTGTGTTTTATGTTTGCTTATTTATTTGGAAGTTAGCTCATTTCGGTGTTACCTTATTCATTTTTTTTTACCACCGCCTGCAGTTATGTAATATTTGGCGATGAATGAAATAGAAAAAATGAAGTGAAATAAACTAAACTATTTCTGCCCGTCCAGCAGTGCAATTTACTCCCTTTCGAGTTGGTATCTGGGAGAAGGCCGAGTTGCAGAGAAACATAAATACTTTGTGTGTTTGCACATAACATTTGTTATGGTTTCTGTTGGATTTGGTGAGCGCGCACACGAATATTTGTTTTTGCAACACTTTATTATCTTCAAAGTTAACAATGAACAAGTAAGAGAGGGCTAAGTTCGGGTGCAACAGACCATTTTGTACTCTTGCTACTTGCAAGAATCAAAGCCAGGGAAATACCTTAAGGTGCAAACCGTCACTCAGAGGATAGGAATCCACGCAATTATATATACAGTTGAACTTCCCTATAAGAATGTTATGTACCGAATTTGGTTAGAAACGGTCGAGAAGGTCCTGAAATACATATGTGGTTTTACTTAGTGGTGGGCGGTAATACGTCCGTCGTCCATTTTTTACACTGGCTCGTATAAAGTCTTCTCATACCATCTTGGGCGAAAAATTTAGTGTCTCTGGCATGTTTCAGTGGCGGATTCAGTGGGAGAAAATGGGGGAAACTTCCCCACTAAGGGCTAAATGGCTGATTAATAATTTAATACTCTGAAAAAATATTTAGTAACGGAAATATAATCCATAAATTTGTAATTTTATTTCAGAAACAGAATTAAAGACCGACTCCATTTTTGAATATAATATGTTATGGTAAGATTCCACAGAAGCTACAAAGTGTAGCAATGTATGCAGTTTAAATTGTGAATAAACCCAATCAGATTCGTAACTAAAAGTGCTAAATTTGAAGAGACGGGGCTTGATAGATAACTTGAAATAGATGCTGCATTCCACTCCATCTGTAACATGTTCATTTGATGTAATTTCCGCGGTTTATCCTCCAAATTTTCGAAATTCGAAAAATTAGTAGCTGGAAAAATAAGAATACCGCGGGAAAAGCAACGAAACTCAACACAACCGTGTGCAAATTTCAACTTATAATTGGGATTTTTTGCCAATGTGATATTCTATTTCTAACTCATTCACTCAGCGTGATTCTTCAGAAAGAATCGATCGATCTGGCAAAGGCATCAAATATGATGCATAGATACGCTGCTGGTAACGTTCCGAAATCGAAGACAAAAAGCTGTGGAACATTTTCAATCCGTTTATTCAGACACGAAAAAATGGCGACAGAACTGAAAGTTGACAAATAAAAACGAAGAATCTGCGACAGACAAACAAAACGCGTAAATTTCTGCGGGAGAACTTGCGAAGAATAATACGGGGTTTCAGTGTACTTTCCTATGTTGGATGCAATCGACGAAGATTTGAAGACGCTCTTTTCTAGAGTACTATTGAATGGATTTCAACTGAGTTTGCTGCTTCCAGTAAAAGCATGTGCTTTGAAAACGAAAGAAATGGAAAATCTTATAAACTGCTTGATAGATAGATTCAAAGGTCTTTTGGATAATGACGAGGTCGTGTGACGTTTGAAGCTCAAAGATGAACTTGATTACTGGCAGTGCCATTGGAGGCAGAAGCAAAAGTCAAAAGGCAACAAGTTACCTGCATTGGAAACGTTAAATAACAGCGATGTAGACCCATACACCATAATTCTTAGTTTTTTTCGCATATTCTGCACACTTTCTGTGACAAATGCGAGCTCTGAACGCTCTTTTTCGACATTTCGCCGCAGATTACATGGCTGGGGACGAACATGCTTCAAGATAGATTGATCGGCCTGGCATGCGGCGCACGCTTCATGACATTGAAGTCACTGCAGAAGAAGTTATCGAAAGATTCTCAAAACTTGGGCCACATCGTTTTGTTTGCAATAAAGTATGTCACCCGCACGTCTACGATTTATAATGTGTTCTTCGATTTAGTAGGATTTGATATTAGAAGGTCGATTTAAAATTTTTCCACCATGATCTTAACCTGTATAAAGACTACAATATTTAATATAATAAACTTCAAGTTTCAAGTAAATGTTTATTTCGCCTCCCAAACACTATTTCTGAATCCGCACCTGCGTGTTTAGTGATTGATTTATCACGACTTCAGTAGTTTTTAACAGTACCGTTATATGGGAAGCGGGAGTTATCATCCGCTTTCATCAAGTTTTACACCGTTTGGTAATAGTTCTTATAAGAATTATCTTAAGCGAATTTGGCTACTGTAGCTATATGTACTTTAAATCTATTAGAAGGCGGAACCACGCCCACTTTTTAAAAATTTTCCGCCCTTGCCACTGAAATCCACGCTGTGCCAAATTACAGTTCTTTATCTTATTTTAGTGCTCAGGATTTCCTTTAGTGTGGCATTGTGGGCATGGCAGTGGTCCGATTATGTCCATGTACGAACTCCGCCTTACTTTTTTGCCAACAACTATGCCAAGTTTCATCACCCGCCAAGTTACAGCGTTCACGGACGGACAGACAGTCATCCAGATTTCAACTTTTTGGGCACCCTGTTCATTTATATACTATATCTATCTCGTTTAGTGCTAGGTGATGCGTACAACCGTTAGGTGAACAAAACTATTATACTCTGTAGCCACATGTTGGAAGAGTATAAACACGCAGCGGCTCAGGCTAAAAATGGAATGCTTACTTTAAAAGTTTGCACATATTTCTGTATGTGTATGTACACATGTAGTTATATTGGTATGCAAATTATATGTCGAAATAAAATGGGAATAAAATTCAATGTAGGGAAAGGGCCACCGAAGATTCAAGCTAACAGTCGGCATATTTATATTTGTGAGGCCACAAATGTGTATTGATATAAATTTTTAATTACTTTATATAAATTAAGTATGCGTATCAAATGTTTGTACGTATGTGTGTGTATGCAAAGTGCGATATTCGCATGTGTTAAATATGTGTAAATTTTGATAGTCAACGGGCATTTCAAATATTTTTAGCTGGTTTGCTATTAATAAAATTGTTTATAAAAGAACCATAACTGTACTTCAAATAAATTTGGATGAATAAAATATTAAAATTTGGATGAATAAAATATTAATATTTAATTACTTTGAAAACGTTTTCTAAGAGTAAAGGGAATAAATTGAGTTTCATCTTTTCTTAAACACTGGCTTCATTCGCGGCTTCGATCGCATTGAATATCCTATATCAGACTACTTACTAAAACTTTTAACTAAATACACACTACACCGCGCTGATCATCTTCCAGCTGGCAATTTTTATGATTCAGAGGATTCGGGTAATATTTTGTATTGCTAGATTTTAAAATTAAATTTAAAATTGACAATCAAATCTGACAAAATAAATTTTCTCACAATCCGTAATATAGATATATATATTATTTGCTTATACATATATTTTTTTTAATAATAAGTATTCTATAGTCTTTTCGATATCACTAGGAATATGTGTATAAAGTTTCAGCACGATCGGTTAAGTGGCTACGAGGTGAAGCCATAATAAACAAACTTACATTCCAATTTATAGTATTAGTAGGGATAGTGTTTTTAGTGTATAGAAAATTGTTTGTATTGACTTTTTGAAACAGAATGGCGGCTACTGACCAATCCGCAGAACCTTCTTTTAAACGGAGACTCTACTGGTGACAATCAATTTCGCAAGTGGAGCTACATGTACTTTAATAAAACCCTGACCTTAATCTACCTTTATAAGATGTGTTCGTAAAGCACGAGCTTTACATCAATTTTTTTAAAAAAAGGGGGCCTTGTTAAAAAAATAGATGTTTGTTTAAATAAAGGTCTCGCAGGCAAAGGGGCATAAGTGCAGCATGGAAGGGAGAGAAGATATGGAATTGTTGTAAAAATTCAGAGGCAAAGCTTTTAATAGAAATGTATGAGGCACCTCCAGCTGTCGGATATCATCAATCCCCACGAATAGGTGGAGATGAACTGGCAAAGCTTTAAGCGCCAATTGTTATTTCTATTATGTATGTAAATACCAATATACCAACAATGCTGTTGGCACGTAAGCACTCATGTACCGAGATACATATGTACAAGTACAATGTTAAAATTGCGATTACGATCTGCGGTGAAAGTGTCAAATATTGCCGCGGAGAGCTGCGTTCCCCTTCTCCTGTAAGTTCATTTAGCATCT
Organism: Bactrocera neohumeralis; assembly: GCF_024586455.1. Lineage (NCBI taxonomy): Eukaryota > Metazoa > Arthropoda > Insecta > Diptera > Tephritidae > Bactrocera > Bactrocera neohumeralis. Next base: position 39,834,026 of record NC_065922.1, read on the forward strand.
CGGAGGCCAAAGCAGACGCGCTAATAACATTCGCCACGAACAGAAAAGGCACTCACCGTTAGTGATGTGAGGCGAAGTTTTTTGACTATTTAAGGTATTTTTCCACCCTACTTATAGACAAGCTATGGATAATATTATGAATTATATGAAAATCAACAACAAAAGTAAAATAATATCTTTTCGTGTATTGATATTATATAGTCACTTTTCTTTCTCCTGCGTATTCAAAACAAAGTTGGAAAATATTTAAAAATTTTAAAAAGCAAGAAAATACGTTAACTTCGTTTGCACCGAAGCTATAATACCCTTCACAAATACAAAGGTTCCATGCAAGAATTTGATTTTGATCAGTCAGTTTATATGAGAACATCGGATATATACAGCTGTTGACAGCTAATTAGAAACGATACTTATTTTGAAGAAAATGATGTTATTTTCCAATAAATTACGTATTTATACTGTATTTTCACTTATTTTATTGAAACCTACGTTAAACTTAAATTCTAATAGTAAAAATTTTGTTTAAAATTAGTTTTTGATTTGAAGATTTTAACAAAAACATGTGGAATCAACGATTTGAGCGCGACAACTATTTAGAAACGAAAATATTTAATCAACAAAAAAATTAGTATTTTGTTGGTTATCTCTTTTACTTTAATATTGCTTCACATCGATTCCGAATTTACGTTATAAGACTCTGACAGCACACCAATGGTGTAGCTTGCCATGCCGTTCTAATTTCATCATAAGGAACATCCATATTTGGAATATTATTGGTGCATATGGCTCTTTTAAGATCCCCCACAGATGTTCTATAGGGATTAAGTCTGGCCTGGACGATAAAAAAAATTGATAGAATTTTCATTAAAAATCTTTTGAGTCAGCTTTGAATTGTTATCTTCCTTAAAACAGGCAAATTTTCCTCAGCCCATGGCAACATGACATTTTTTAGGCTGTCGACGTATTTCTCCTTGTTTAAAAATCCACCAATCTTATAGAGTGAACCAACACTATTCCAGATAAAAAATCCCCACACCGTGATTGATCCTCCACCATACTCAACTACGCGTGGAACATAGCGTGGATCAAATTCTTGATTTATTGGACGGCGAACATACCTTCGACCATCAGGACCTAAGAAATAATTTTTGTTGCATCGCTCCAAACGACATACTTCCGTTGATTTGTTGTTTTAGACCAATAAGAGTTGGCAAAGTGTAGGCGTCGTTTCTCGAATTTTAGTCAGAAGTGGGTTCCTGCGTGCTGCTCTGCCGTGAAGTCCAGATTTGACCAAACGATGGGCAATTGTACTCTTGGATATTTGGATATTATATTCGTCTTGAATTGCATGTAGAATGTCAGTGGAACTATTTTTTGGGTCTCTTCGCGAGATAGTATTAAATCTGAGGTCTATTTCTGTTGCAGTTTATCGGGTTTTTTCTTTGCGTGCAATATTGAAAATAGTTTTAAAATTCTGTATGTGCTTATGGACATTCAAAAAACATTTTCTTGAGCATTTGACCTTTTTCGAAAATTCTTTGCACATCTTTCCAGACCGACAAAGGTCAAAAATGTAGCTGCGAAGGGTGGGTGTACAACTGCAGCGTTTCCTCATTAAAAAACTTTAATAATACATTTTAATATATTTTAAATCACAACTTTGAAACACTCCCTTACCAGAAATCAATAATATTAGTAATAAAAATTAACACCCTGAGGAATTTTAATTCTTTAAACAACTGTTTCTAATCAGCTGTCGCACTTAATTCACCTTTTTTTTAGGAATATAAATAATGGTATATCAAACATTTTTATCATTATACTCATCAGCCACCTACAAAAATGGGAGCGTTTCTAATAAGCTGTCAACAGCTGTACAATTGCTTGTATATAGCATCGGACAAAACATTTGCAACTAGAAAAGTCCTCGATTTCTTTCTCTTATGATGACCTTTTTTCTCTGAATTACTTTTTGTTTCTGGCTTATTTTGTTTGTTTATTGCAATATTTTTTCTTTTTTCAGTTATATTTCAAAACACTTTAAATGTAAGTCAACCGCCGCGACGAAACAATTGCAACTCTGTTTGCTTAGCTACGTATTAACTGACGGAACTTCTCAAAAAGAGATTTCTATGAAATACAAAAATCACAAGTCTCCAATCCCATGAACTAGATTAGGAACAAAACTGTCGCATCGTTAAGGCCGACCAAAAAAACTGACAGCGAAATTTTAGGAGAGGTAAAAAATTGTCCATTTAAAAGCTCTCCGTAATTGGTAAAGGATTGGGTTACCAATCTGCTCAAGAATAGTCGCTCGCTTAGTGGCTGTGTTATGGTCTGGGGATGCCTTACTGCTTCTGGTTTCGGGCCGTTTCATCATATTAATGGTACTATGGATCGGTACGTCTATAGAGACTTTATGGAATCCGTAAGGCTGCCACATGCTGAATGGGAAATGGTATTTAATTGGGTCTTTCAATAGGACAACGATCCGAAGCATACGATAAAGGTCCTACAATCTTTGATTGAAATTGGGAAGTGGTCACTGCCTTTAAGATCGGAAAAAGTCTCCACTCGATTCTGCGAGGGTGAAAAAAGGGAGAGGTCTACATAGTTGAGAGTTGAATGGGTTAAGAAGGTGGGTGGGAGCGTAATTATTAAGTAACGTCAATTGGTGATCCCTAAAGCGGGTGCCAAGCATTGAAATCGCCAATCCACAAGAAAGGTTTGAGAAACTGTTGATATACTATATATCTTAGGTCGGTTTCGTTAAAAGCTTGCTGAGGGGGAATGTATGTATTGACTTTACAAATCGGATGGTTAACTTTTAATTTTGATTGCTGGTTGACAATGTTGAAGTAATATTAAAAAAGTAGTCAATATACTGTTTAGGATAAGTTGTTTGGTAATTTTGTTATTGGAATGTGAGTTTCTTGAATACATATTACATCAGGGTTATTTGGTTTGATAAGTAATTGCAGCTCACGGTAGTTGTTCCAATTTCCGGATAGTTTTTATACCATTGATGTAACCGAGATTAATGCAGAAAGTGAGAATATGTATTCAGCTGCGTAGTGGTGTATGTGTTTGGTTATTCTAACATTTCGTGTTCTGGTGGGTTTTGCTGTTGAATATAAGCGAAAGCTTGAGAGAGAGTTGGAAGAGGTTGTTAATATGATTGAAGTTGTGAGCAGGAGTATGTTGAGCTTGATTAAGGAGATGGATTTATATTATAGTTTGTTTCTATTTCGTTGGGATCTGTCATTGAAAAACAGGAGCGGCGGAAAAGTTATTTTGTTCGTTAGTATTTATTGCAGATTGAATGTTGTTATGTGTTTTTATTTCTGTATAAGATTTTTTGGGGGAGTTAGGTATGTTAGATTGTTAAGTTTACTAAAGCTCACCTACATTTTAAATTTAACACTTCTTCTGAAACATTTTCCAAGTACATATTGGGAAGAACTTCCACAAATCTTAAATCTTTTTATAAATTACTTCTGCAAAGGTTAAAATCTATCATCGGTGAAGAGCAGTTGATTCCAACGACCTAGCTCGGTTTCAGAAACAAGTATTCAATACCAGAACAATTTCATAGAAAAAAATCTTGGAGGAAGAAAAGTGTGCTCAGCGGTATTCCTTAACGTTGCTTAGGCGCTCGACATGGTGTGGCCGAGCCTCATGCAAAAACTACAGTTATCTATTTCTTTTAAGTAGTGTGATATCCTAGATTCGTATATCCACTTGAGATTTTTTTGTGCAAGTCTAGGGAATGCATTTTCCGAAGGTAAATTATGTAGTATGCTAAAAGCATACTAAGATAAGAAAAAATGAATTTAACGAGAAATTGTCAAAAATGGAGTGGCTAATTGGGCGACCAAGCACATGATTTAAGGTTCAATTTGAGGTGCCCACACCCAAAATTCAATTGATAGGTATGGTTATGGTTATATCCATGGCGTTATGGTAGGGAACCACTAATTGGAAACAGTGTTGCCCGTTAAGTTGGTTCGATCAGCTCTTCTATGTGGTTATGGTTATAACACCTATAATTGTACCTTAAGTTGGTAGATAGAATACTAAGAAATGACGACTTTCTTTGTTAATTTAATTTTGTAAGCTAGAAATTAAAATCAAACTGCTCGTTAGTTTTATAAAACTAGTTGCAGTGCTATCCAACATTGTTGTCGTTTCAAAAACTTTTGTAAACAAATTATATTGCTCATTGCATGCAATACTCTTTTGCAAGAGTGTCTAAAATAAATGTCGCCCGTACTTGGCCATTTTTATTTTTTTTTATTTTTTTCCGGATTTTTCAACTGCTTAGTCCTTATACATACATACGTGTTTGTATCTATTTGCTAACGTTTGTTATTTTAGAACTGCTTCCTGTAGAAGTGCAGAAAGAGGTCCATCGAACAGAACGTGAAGAAGAAGTGCGCTCAAGTATATCACCAGCAAGCACCCCACAAAAATTGAAAACTGTAAATTTGTTGTGTTGTTAAATGTGATGAAGGAATTGAAGATTTAATTTTCCAACTCACCGTTTGTCCGACGGAATTGTAGATGGGCGTGTCAGCTGTGAACACCAGCAGCCGAATTATAATCGGACCCACAAGTAGACAAACCGGTGACAATCGTTCCAAAACATACAAAAATTTCCCTTCAAGCAGAAAACTAAGCGGTCTCCAAGTTTGATAGTTTTCAGCGGTCAGAGTTGTCCAGAGCAGCATCAGAGACCACATCGCATGCGAAATAGTGAAGAGTGTTGCCTGGCACCAGCGTCCATACGCCACATGAGGCAGGAGTTTCTCGTAACCGTATTTGTAGCCAAATACAAATAAGCCCGCCATTAGCAAATACGCAAGCCAACCTTTTGGATATCATTTTGAGATTGAGTGCGAGCAGAAATTCCAAAAAATTCATGCAAAATTACCACAAATCAGCACCACCAAATTCATTTTCAAGCTGGATTGCGTCCGCTGCAGAATGTATCCAACACATATACCCATTATATACGGAGAAATGCGAAGGCAAATGTTGTCGTAGACCAAATTGAATTCGGCTAGTTCCTTTTGCATAAATGTGCTGTGGTAAAGGCGGAAGAAAATGATTCAACGGGCTATTAAAAACTCCCTGTTATTGTGCATCATACCCTAACGAAAATTCCGCGTTGGGGATGGGATCCGATTCCCATACTACCGAAGCAAATATGGATATCATAAAGGTAGCCACACCAATTATTGTAGCATACGCCGAGTGGATTTCGGCGAGGAGGAGAACCAAGGAGGCCACGATAAAGAACAGCATTTCCAGCGAAAGAAACCAGGTCCAAGGCATGCACTAGGAGGAGAAGTTGTAAAGAAATAAGATGGAATAAATTGGAATTAAGATGGAATATTAGATTCCATCAGTGGCTATATCAGTGCTAATACTTAGAAGTGAAATCAAGTAAGATAGAATTTCTTCTCACCCGTTGCTCCAGTGCATAGAAGGTGTCCACATACAACACGTTGCTTAATTTCTTATTGCATGTTTTGTAGTCTAGTGAAGGAATTTCTAGGGCAATGTTGTTGTAAAAATGTTTATCGAGCAGATGCTCAGCGAAGGTGCAAAACGCAAATGATGGAGTTACACTGGAATATACAAAATACGTTAATATTTATAACAGAGATTCTGTAAAATTCTAAGGCGAACGTGGAAAATCTTTTACATTTTGCGTTCTATGATATTTGCTTAACGAAGTCATCAACCAGACTCCACAGTGCATGGCGACATCTAGTGTCAAAATAATAACGTAGCATGAAAGCAGAGAACGTATTTATGACAGAGAACGTTTATAAATTTATAAATATTGTAAACGTTCTCTGTTCATGATATACGTTCTCTGTCTGCGACATACGTTCTCTGTCTGCGACATACGTTCTCTGATAAAAGTTTATTTATTGTCCATGTCAAGCTGGGACAATGGGCGTGGCACCGCCCTCATTTAAGTGAAAACTCATATTCCGGGACCTGCTCGCCCGATTTCAACCGAATTCGGTAGGTGATATTTTCCTAACTTTTTGAAATTCCATCTGATTCTTTCACATTTCCAGTATATAAATTAAAATCCAGTGAATATCAGGTTGGAACTTTGCGCGAATATTGCCATTACGATACACCACTTGATGACCAAAAATTGTCAATGTCGGAATACAAATATTCAAGCCCCCACATCCCTCGGTCAATTTGTAATGTGTTGTATTATAGAAATTCGGAGAGAAACTTTTTGTGATCATGGTATTAAAAATGGGTTGATTCGGATCAATATTCCCGTAGTCCCCATATACCTAATATAAAGATTTCCGAACTTCCGGGTGCCAAAAAAAGATAAAATCTGGTCAATACTTATGGGAGATAGTAATAGTCTTATCTAATGTAAGATCTTCAAACTCACGCAAAATTAACTGAACGTACATATCATAATATTGGAAATACTATTTAGGTAATGCCGAAACTATGTGAAATTGGTCTACGAATTATCTGTTATTCTAACAAGCCTTACGCCGAATATGTCGGTAAGTGTATGAGTTATTTATATAAAATTGCTAAAATTCCGATCCTCTGGTTGACGTTTTGCACCTTAAGATATTTCCCTCGCTTTGGTCCTGGCAAGCTGCAAGAGTATAGAATGTTCGGTTATACCCAAACTTAGCGCTTCCTTACTTGTTTATTTATAAGTCGGGTGTAGCTAACCTGTTTTTATATTTGTATATACATACATATATACCTATTGTAGTTATATGAAAATTTTTAAATACTTACGAAAGAGCTTTCTGCAAAGTTAGCTTTAAAACAAAAAACATTTGCTGCGAGACCTGATACTTTTCGCTGGGGAATTTTTGTAAAAATTCAGCCGCCAATTTGGAACCACTGTTGAATAAAAGAGAGAATTTTAATATTTTAAGACGGCTTTTAACAAGATATTGCTGAACAGGAGAAATGAACTGCGAATTTAATTATAGAATTTGAAATTAATGATTCCACAGGGACCCTTGACTCAAATAACTCAACTTTACAAAGAAATAGATGTCAATCAGAAAGCTGGCGTACTGCAGCGCGGGAACGGTTTGTGATTCTCTTCCACTCCTTGGTTCCATGTTGCTCGAAAGAGTTTTGATTTGTGTGTCCAGGTATTCGTAAATAATGAGTAAAGTAAAGACCACATAGAGAAGTGTCTGCGGTGTTATCTCACCAACGAAAGCGTTATAAAGGACATTATCGGGCGAAATGGCATTCAGTATCTCGTCCAATTTGTACGAGCGTCGCTTGCTCGAGATTTGCGGCATGTTTGCTGCGGAAGATTTTTACAATGAAGTATAACAGTTTAATCAGCAAATGTAAGACATGTTTACTAAGAAGAATTAGACGAAAATATTTAGAAAAATATACATAAAAGTTATTTACAATAAAATAAAGTCACAACAACAAATAAAGACACTGAAGCTCTGATAAGTTTTGAACAAATTTTGCTAATGTACTTATTTACATACTTATAAACATAATGAATATGAAATCTGTTCGTGTTCGTAAGTTCAAGAATGATGTTAGCGCCATGTCTCAAAAGAAACCACCTTTTATTTCATGTCGCCACGAATCGACTTCAATCATATGCCTGCATTCCAAAAACGGATGTCGTCGGAAGTATCTCTCTTCAATTAAGAGAGAGGCCTTATTATTCTTGAATAAGCCCAATTATACTAAATTGACACGGGGCTTCAAACACGGAGGCAAATAGTATACAGTGTGTGCATGAACTTACCTCCGAATTTTACGTCCACAGTTCCGGTGTTGGTTGTAGTTTTGCGAGCAAATCGTTTCATATTTCTCAAAAGAGAGTTTTTGTAATCTACCACAAACCCGAAATTATTTCCAAAGGGATCAGTGTTCGAGTCGGAGTTACTGATGATTGAGTGATAGCTGCGCATAACAAAGAACAAGGCATAAACGAAGAAAGAACTGCAGACAAATGTTCTGAAATTATAAATATACTATATATGTACATAAATGCATAAACATAGGCACGAGCGCTTGGCAGATAAGTACATACATACATATATTTGTGCAGGACCAAATAGTCTCTGGGTTGAGAAGGACTCTTCAATAATATCAAACATCGTATCAAATTTGTTTGCTCTAATTAAATTGGTTGTTGAATGATCCACTTTATAGCCCCTAGGCAAATCCCCAATTCTCCGTCCCTTCTAAACCTCTTTTGACACGACAACAGAATTTATAAGTTTGAAAGTGATAGAGGCCATTTCATAAAAGAAATCTCATATTCCAAAAGTTTAAAATAATTTTTTAAAAATATTATATTTAACAAGCAAGAAAGGCCTAAGTTCGGATGCAACTGAACATTTTATATTCTTCGATTACGTCCATCTATGAACTCGTTCTTTTTTTACTTAGGAACGCGCGTACCAAGTTTCAACAAAATATCTAAATTTTTGCTCAAGTTACAGCTTGCACGGGCGGACAGACAGACAGTCACCCGGACTTCAACTCTTCTCGTCATCCTTATCATTTATATATGTATATATATATAAATATATAGATAACCCTATATCTATCTCGATTAGTTTTAGGCGATACGTACAACCGTTAGGTGAACAAAACTCTCTGTAGCACCATGTTGCAACACTTTTTATAGCAATTTGGAATTAAAACTTGTTAGAATAACGAAAATCATTCATTCATCGTATATGGGAGTTGCATAGTGTTGTCATTAAGGTACCTCACTTGCAATCACCAATCACATAAAGTAAAATTACATGGAATTTCCATTTTCCTTGAGATAACTCACATATTGGCTGATATAAGCAGTATAAACTCACCCGGAAGTTCGAAAACCTTTTTATTAGGTATATGGTGGCTAAGTATTGATCCGATTATATATTTATCATCCATTCTCTCTGAATTTCTATTTTATATAAAAAACATATAGACCGATAAAAACGAAAAAAAACGAATTTACATACGTAATAAAAAAATAAAATCCTGCAGGAGTTCAATGCGAAGGCTTCCATTAAAGAAAAAACTGCTTCATTGCGCCTCAAATCTGATCTCGAAAGTCCATAACAATGAAGGATTTTGGAGGTTCCTTTCTTGTTATGTTTTACTGGCTAAAATAGTTGTATTTTTTTTTTAAAGAAATACTACAGAGAAAGTTAGATATAAGGTAAATTCGTTACTAATGTTTGTCCGGACAGTCAAACACATAGTTAAATTAAGTTAATTTAAGTGTAAGATAAAACTATTGAAATAAATAGATATGTATCCATTAATGAGGAAATTCAAAGGGAGACATATATATTTATACTTACATCAAAATATAAGAATCCGTGTCGTTTCGAATACTGTAGACATCGCTGAGAACCCGATGCCACAAATAAGTACTATTCCTTACAACATGATTGCTTTGAAAGAGGTAGACATCTAGGATCTGCTGCAAGTCCTCGGCAACACATGACGATGGAAAACAAATGAGCTGTTCTATTTTCTCGAACTATGTTAAGAATTGAGAACGAAAAACTTTCTGATGAAAACTATTTCAATATATTATTCAAACTTTTCACCTTGAAACCACCTTCATAAACAATCTCCAGTAAGTAATGACCCACAATGACTTGTACGGCAAATGGTACGATAGTTTCATTGGCAAGAAAGCTCCACGACGTGTATTGCACCTGGTCCTTGTACTGATGCAGCAAGGACCGACATATGTTCGGATTGTGGATCCGCACATTTGCTGCACCGCCCAATGCCCCACCCCCATAGTAAGACGTCGCATCATACACTTCAATGAACATTTGCACAAAAGGAATTATAGTTATTGATATTAATCGTTAGAAATCACGGGGTTGCCGACAACTCACACTTCACAGCCCAAAGAGAGCCACGTCGAAGTCCCTCCAAAAAGTTATACATGTCTCGTATGCAGTTCTCACTTATGTTCCAGCCTTTATCGTTGAATTCAAAAAACCGCAATGTTGCATACGGACTGAAGCCTTCAAATATGTAATTGACACTAGTAACAACTGTGGCGCTCACATGACCCGATTCATACATTAATAACAGAAGGCAAGAGCAAACTCCAACTGACGCTGACCACTTCATTTTGCCCTTCTGAGAAAATTCTGAATAAATTATAAAAATTTATCTTTGACGACCAGTAAGTTTTGAAATTAACGGTGGATACACACTCTAAGCTTATAATTTCTCAACTGAAGGCAAAGCCACGTTCGATTTCTTCATACCCGTTGCCGTACCACTTCTGTGACTGAGCGTCTTCGATACAATGATTATGTGCATTGAAATTTTCGTGTGTGTTCGCCAATACGCATGCCGCTGCAAATGTGGAGTACATTAACACTGCTCTGAACTCTGGGTGAAATGGAAAGTTAAAGATGATGATGTTACTTTTACGGCTTTTAGTTTCATTCATCAATAACCGACACTTCAGATATTCCAAAGGGGTTCACTCGCCAGGCACAAAAACACATTGCCTTACTAATATTATATTAACAATTGGAATCTACAAGTCTACGGATCCGCTGTCGTGGGAAAGGATTTTAACTATAGGGTAGGTATCCCGACTTTTCTTCTGGGTGTTACAAACTTCGAGCAAACTTAACTGCCGGTTCAGGGTATAATTAGATTAAGATAGAAAAATAGTAATAAGATATCTTTCATACCGAAAATATTTAAACTATTAAGTCAACCACAGGCGCAAAAATTAAAAAATTAGGTCTACTATGCTCAGCCGAAGATTCGACCATCTATTCTCTTTTAAGCGTTACTTTGTACTAAGATTTTTTTGTATGCTTTAAGCATGAATGAAAATTTATACATATATACATAATTTTTTTTTTTTTTTTTTTTTTTTTTTTTTTTTTTTTTTTAATTTACAGTGGCATGAATGAAACCCAAAATAAAATGGAACATGAGTGAAACAAAATTTTAATATTGATTAAAACTGGTTTATATCTGACCGCAAAACCTGAAAATGTTGAACATATGTAATATATTGTATGTAATTTGAAGTAGTGAGGCGTAATCAATAAGACACTCAATTTCGAATTTTTTGATGATACGTTATTTTGCATTTCAGGTGACGATATATTCCATCCGTATTCCTTCTATTGAAGTAATGCCAGTTATAATTTTAATATAATAGAAACACGTTGGTTACATCTGAATGAAAGTAATATTTTTAGATTTTTTAATGGCAATCATATATATGAAATTTAAGTTGTTTCGCTTGAAAAAAGTAATAATAAAATAACGCTTAAAACTAAGAAACACTGATTTTTTTCAAATTATCTTACTGAAAGACTTAATTTGTTAATAACACCGTTAAGCATAGTTTTTGTCACACGAACCTTCCGATGATTTTTGTTTATGTTGGTGTACCCTCATTTGACATATAGTATTATAATTTTGTTCTCAAGTTCAGTTTTTTTTTTAATTTCAAAAGGCATTGTAACCAAGTCCAAACACAATACCCAGTATCCAAGCCATCGTTTACAACAATCGCACTTAAAGCTCGATCTGATAAAAAAAAAATTGCAAAAGCTTTGCTATATCTGAAAGAGAAAATACTCAAATTGAGGGAAATAAAAATTAAAGAGGGAATATCCTAAAAAAGGATAAGAGCTTTGAAGAATATGTTTTTATTTAACAAGAAATCTCACATGTAACTTTTTCATCACATAAAATTTATAAAATTAATATTTATAAAATTATAAACATATCTTTGGTACAAAAATTTAGCTCTTACTATACATTTCTTTATGCACCTCGAAATATTTTATTATTTCTTGAATTACGTTCTTAAATACTTCCGAATTGCGAGACATGAAGTGTACAACTAACTTCTTTCGAAAGAACTTATGAACTTTTATATACTAAAAATATGTTACTGCATGCTATTAGCAAAAGCAAAAGCGAGATGAGTGGGTATTTGCTGAAACTCATATTTTCGAATTTTTCCCCAACGGATGTACCCATTTAGGAAACCATAAATTGGTTAACGATCAAAAAAGTTATTTTAAGCAAGAAAAAACGTTAACTTCGGCTGCACCGAAGCTAATATACCCTTCACAGGTGCATTTCCTTTAGTAACTATGTGTTCAGTTTATATGGAAGCTATGTGCTATAGTAATCCGATCTGAACAATTTTTTCGGAGATAACGTTGTTGCTTTAGAAAATAGTCTGTACCAAATTTTGTGAGTGTATCTTGTCAAATGCAAAAGTTTTCCATACAAGAACTTTTTCCGATTGTTCAGTTTGTATGGCAGCTATATGCTATAGTAAGCCTATCTGAACAATTTCACAGAAAATTCAAATTTAATGTGGAATGTTTATTATCAATCAAAATAGTATTCTTTGTCATTTATGTTTTGAAGTTTATCTCTTTCAAATGTTGGCCGTGGCTACGTCTCAGATGGTCCATCCGTCAAAACGTGAAATTATCTGGTCACCGAAGTGTTCTCGCAATAAAGCCATTGACTGGTGTGATGTGTGTGAAGTGGCTCCCTCTTGTTGAAACCAATAGTCGCCGAAATCACGAGTTTCAATTTCAGGCATCAAATAGTCGATTGTCACCGGCATCGTTTTTGAAGAAATGCGGGCCGATGATTCCACCAGCCTACAAACCACACCAATCCGTTGTTTTTTCTGAAAAGGCAGCAATTTTGCTTGTTCACATGAAAGTTTGAACTTTTGAAGAGCCCAAAGAGCGAAGCGATGTCACTTGAGAAATTCGAGTGGCTTCTGTTCTTGCACAAGCTGTATTTTGTTCGCTTTTTAATTAAGATCTCGACGCAAAATGCGCCAAGTTGTTCTATACGTCAGTCCGAATTGCTGCGAACGGCGCCGAATCGACTCTCCACGGTGTTCGTGTATACTCACAGCTACAACTGCTATATTTTCTTCACTGCGTGCCGGACGTAGTCTATTCGGTTGAATATTATTCAATAATGAATGCTGGGTCTCAAGGTGGGTGATGGTGTTGTGTAAGTAGGCCGATTTTGTTGACCATACGTCATAAGTTGAGCGAAGCGCGCGAAACACATTCTTTACAGAACGTGAATTTTCGTAATAAAGTTGAACGTTCAAATTCTGAACAAATATAACATGTCGCTTGACACGACTCACGCGAGATCTGTCCGTTAAAGGGCTATTAAAAAAAGTACCTCTACTTGGTTTACTCGTTATAAGCTCTGTTTATGGTATTAGTTTACCAAATGCTGTAGAATACAAACTTACAGACCCCATTTCTGGTATGCCTTACATAAAATTGTAGTTTAATGTGTTTTTCCCATGAAAGTGGCCAAATAATAACGGTTAAAATGTAATTTTATTGATTTTTTTATTTTATTTATTTTTTATTTTATTCAACACTGAAATAAAGGAATTTTTCTTGTATAATGGAATTTAATAAATACATATGTATACGAACAGTTTACCATTAACGCTTAACTTGCTAACTGTTTTGAATCCCCTTATTCGACATGAATAAAGCATTAGTAACTGTTTACAGTTTTTCAGTATTAGTTCTCGAGCAACTTCTAGCATACTTTCTGGTTTATAGTTATTTTTTTAATATGCACATATTTTAGAAACACTAATTGAAGCTGACTAAAACTAAAAAAAAAGTCCGTTACATTTACAATTACAATATAGCATAGTAGATTTAAGTTTCGTAATCAACATTTATTTTCTTTGGGTAAATATGGTAAATATTGGGGTATAGACAATAATTGAAATTTAATTCCGGCACGGCTGCTTCGAAAATTCGTTATTTTTTTTAAATTACACATTTTGTTTATTAAATTATGTCCATATATTCTTGTAAATGTGCTCCTAACGATGCTTAGTCCACTTTAACAGTTTATTATTGTCATTTCAATATCGAAAAAGTCAACATTTACTACATTTTATATAGTGAATGCAAAGTGCGGCGGTCGTTTTTTGCTTTTGCTTTCGTTTTTTTACTGGCTGAAATTAAATATTTACCGAACAGAATGGCAATCAATAAAACTGAAGCTTGCGGAGCGCATGAACTTTTTGGGCATTACAATCACTTGTTTATTATTTATTATAATACTTGAATATAGTCATAAAGCATATATTTAGGCGCCAAACAAAACTAAATAATAAGCTACCATATGATTTTAACAAGAAATTATACTAAATATCTGTATGTATGTGTAGGTGCATTCAATGATCTAAAAGACTCTCTCGAAATAAAATTCTAAATGTTTACATTGAGTTAATTTACATTCGATTCCACTAGATATTGCTAAAAATATATTTTAGGACTGAAACATCTCGAATACATGTGGGTAGAGAGGTGCTTAGATCTATCGCGCTTACATAATTAAAATAATAAAACTAATACGAGCAGCACTTGCAGCGCTAAGAGGTATGTTGCATACGTTAGCATAGTTTCTTAAGGATAAAACGCGCCACCACAAAATATGTCTTATAAGTAAAACACGAACTAGATCGATCAACTTAAAGTAAAATAGTGACGAGATTTTTGAATTTTCGAGCAGCGTTCGAGGATCATGCTTTCGCAGTTCGTACACACATACATGCACCCAACTGTGTCTTTTCTTTCCAGTGAGTCCACAATGTTTGCGTGCGTAAGACTGGCTCAGACGCAACTACACTTTAATTTCACTTCAGCATACATACACATACACGTATGTTTGAGTATACGTGTGCCAATACATCGTTAAGTAGACAGTAGCAGTCCTCAAATGTGATGTTGTTGTTGTTCTCGAAAATTAGATACAGTTTTTAGGTATATAAGTCTAATGTTTAACATTTTTCGTTTCATCTCAGTGGCTTCACATTTATTATAAATACAAATATTTCGTAATATCAATTTGTTGTGTGTTTCGGTTAAGGATTTATTTGTATAAATAAAATCTTACACATTTTGATTTTTCAGCAATGTTTTATTGCATCTGTGTTCGGCAATTGGTGATTCCCAAGTCCTCTACCTTGTTGATTTCACCTTTGTGTTCTCTCTGTATGCTCGACGTATGTATGTGTGTGTATGTAAGTTTGTTTTGGATTTGTGTGATGGACCTTTTAAGTGGGGCAAGTTTATATGGGCACATAGTTGCCCTTAGGTTTGTAGAACATTTTGCCTGTCAAAAATCGACGTCGGATTTCGGAAAGTAGCAAGCGTTTCTCCTTTTGAATTTTCTTCAAGACACCTTTATTCTCCTGTGCTCGCCGCGACAAATATGGCAAAACTTCATTGACTGGTCCATAGGGGATGTACTTGTACGCTGAGTAGCCGGCTTGACCTGAAATACACCGCAGTTACATATCTCTCCAATATTTTAAAACACATTGGGCCAAAAAAATTTTATTTAAATTGCGCTGGGTTTGGGACCCGCCACGTAAAAAAACACCCCCAATGAAAGGATACGACGACATTGACATAGTTCAGCGAATTAAAAGACAGTGGCTACGCTGGCTAGGTGATGTTGTCCGGATGGACGAAAACACTCCAGCTCTGAAAGTATTCGACGCAGTACCCGCCGGGGGAAGCAGAGGAAGAGGAAGACCTCCACTCCGTTGGAAGGACCAAGTGGAGAAGGACCTGGGCTCGCTTGGAATATCCAATTGGCGCCACGTAGCGAAAAGAAGAAACGACTGGCGCGCTGTTGTTAACTCGGCTATAATCGCGTAAGCGGTGTCTACGCCAATTAACAAGAAGAAGAAGAAGAACCAAATTTCGTGTGCGGAATTGTTGAGAATGTTAGAAAAGACTTACGGTCGAGAGATCGTTGAAGACATGCCTCGTTCTGAACGACCATCGAACTCTTCAAATGATGAAAATGTTAAAAAAAATTTAAAGATATGGTGCTTGAAAATCGTCAGGTAAGTGTTAGGGAAATGGCAAGAGTGCTTGACATTTTGAATATTTTGGGTATAAAACGCGTTCTTGCTATACTCGACCTGATAAAACTGAATTTTCCGTAAACCGGTCTCTTTGGACAAGCTTAATACTACGAATTCCGATCCCACAACTGTCGATGAGACATGGATTTATGAGTTTGACATGCAAAAAAGTCAACAATCAGCTGAATGGAACTGGTTTGCAGTCGATCGAAGAGATAAAACAAAATTCGCTGAAGGAGCATCACAAAAAGTGCTTAAGAAATGTGTTTCTAGGTCTGGAAAAATCATTGGCAAAAGTGTATTACATCTGTTTGAGACGACAAAATATTGATAAATAATTAAGGAATTGTCTCTGTGTGAAATTTTCGAAAATCTTTTTTTTGTTGATTTATCGGATAGTATACACTGTAATAAACATTCTCTCAAATTTTGAAATCGAAATTCAAATTATTACGGTCGCTACAACGTTTCTTGTAGAAAGGGAACAGAGTGGGGAACATAGCGACTCCAATCTTTAAACGCGTTTTTCTCAGAATGCTGTTTTTCAAAACGGTTTCCACTCTGAAAGGAAGAGGTTTGAAGCTATCTAGTTCCAATTTGGAGAGAATATTTTTAACGTCATTCGCTATCGCGCTATGAAACTAGACGACTGTCTACTACTTATATACATATGTATTGTATATGTGGCTCTCTGGTGTAAGAGCTCATACGTACCTAGTGGGAAGGTGATATAATCGCACATTCCTAATAATTGACCAAAGCAGATGACTTTATCCTCGGGTGAGATACCAATTTCCTTCATTCTTTCGATAGCAAAACGCACTGTGTCCTCGTTGTGTGATGCCACCATAATTCCAATCTTCTTAGCGTCCTCACCGGAGTCTTTCAATAACTATAAAATAAGTGAAGCAGAGAATATTTTCAGTTTCGTTTTGAAAGCACAAATATTCATCGCCTTACTCACTTTTATTCTTCGCAGACATTCAGTCAATGTTTTGTGGTACATATCAGTGGTGGCTTCATAATTGGCGCAGATTGGATCCGGATAGTCCATGCTAGCCGCGCGTTCTCGCTCCTGTTCCATATAGGCGCCACGCACTAATTTGGCGCCAAAATAGAAGTTCTGACGTTTTGCTTGCTCCAGATCAGTGCACACCTAAAGTAAATGAGGTAGTCAATGAGTTCATGGAAATTTACCGACATTTAAGAGACTATTTCTTACCTCTCCGAAGGTTTCTCGCAAGTAACACTGATATGTGTTGAATACGATGGCCTTCTCTTTGTTGTACTTACGCATCATTTCCAAAGTGATGCGCGAAATGGCAGGTTGGAAATATGTCTGTTCAGCGTCGATCATTATGCGCACGTCCAGATCCGCAGCGGCCTACAAAGCAACAAAATTAGTCAAACAAAAAGGTAAAGTTGAAGGAAAATAATTACTTTAACAATTGTATTGACACGGCGAATCATATTCCTGAACATTTCCTCTTCTTTGGGCGGAATCTGTGAGATCAGTCGACGCATTTGTCCGGTCTGAGGGTCTGGAACACGGAATGTGTCACTCAACTGCGAGTCCTCATCCACAATGCCAGACCAGGGGAATAAGTGGAGAATACTTCAAAGAAAAGATGTATTTATAGCTCATGTTCATATGCAATATCGATGATGGAACTCACCCTTCCTTGTCCGAAGTAACATTCTTCAAGAAATCCTGCACATTTTTATTGTCACCCAAACTGGAATAGTACTTTTCCAGATCTTTAATCGTTTTGTGATGAGTCAGTACATTACCCTGACCACCGACTAGGTCCTCCATGTATTTGCGAGTGCGCATTATCACTTCCGAAACTTGCAGCTGAAAAGAGGGAATCCCAAAATTGTTTATTATAAAGTTAAGTCTTTGTAATGGCGTTTTCAAACTCACCAAAAGCTGTGGCCGTCCAAGCGCCGTAAGCTTAATTGCCGTAATACCCGTACCAAAAGTGGCGCCTAGGTGGAACGAAATCAAGTAAAAGCACGACAATTAGAGCGATGGATGCTACTACTTTATATAGCTTAATATATATATGTGTTATATACATTTATATATGTATTTACATTGCGGGAATACTATTCTATTTGTATGCCACGGCAGCAGATTCTGTGGGCTTACAAGTGTACATACATTCATACATAGGACGAAACATTTATTCGTATGTACAAAAAGTTAAATGTTTGGCCAAGCTAGAATACAAACATTGTATATCTATGTAATTCCAAGTTTAGCTTACCCTCAGCAACGGGTCGGGGTACAGTTTTGTGATCGTCATCTTTGTTAGTGGGTTAGTGGAAATTATTGGTTTTGATTGGTGCGATTATATTATTTCATAAGCAGTACACCAAATTTGAGTGAATTCATTGGTGAGGGAAAAAATTAATAATGTGTTAAAAATAAATTTAGTACTAAAGTAAATAAGCAGTGTAACATAACATTAACTTAGCAATAAAAACCGAATAGTTTGAATAATAATTATTTTAATATAACAAATAAACTTTTTCAACGATTCTAAAAAGTCAAACCATAGATTTTGATGAATTTTTGTTATAAAGATTAGTTTACTGTCAATAAAACAACAAAGTTTGATGGTAGAAGAAAGTTTTGTTCCACTTTTTTTAAACTTGTTCGAAAATTTCGTAAATAATTTGAGTCAATTGGGAAGGTTCAGTATAACTTGGAAAATAGATATATCGAATTTTGAAAAATGCGTCTAGGAAAATATTTTTAACTAACTAAACTAGTGAAAAATAAAAAAATTGATCTCGAAAAAGTCACGACTACTTCTCATATAATACAATTTTAAATTCCATATTCCAGTATATATCTTTCCAGTATACAAATGAATAATCAATATATCAGGGAAAAACTTTGCACGAATAGTACTTTTGAGGTGTGCTACCTTACGACTAAAACTTTCCCAAATCGAACCAAAACTGTTCAAGCCAGCTACTGAAGATGTGAACCTAGTTGGTTGACTTTTAACTGAAAATATCGGTCAAAGAGATATATAATTCAAATTCAGAGAGAATCCTTTCCTGGTAGTAGAATGTTTGTGTGTTACAAATGGGTTGAAAACATTGCCCCAATCGGCCAATATGTGAGTTATCTTAATAAGATTAAGAGACATAAATTGCAAGAGTATGAAATGTTTGGTTACATCCGAACTTAGTCTTTTCTTATTTATTTTCTCTTTCAAATGATCACAAAGGTAGAAATCCTTACGATGAGGACTAGGTTTTTTCCCCTCCACTAGCAGAAAATTATAAAAATTTGAAATTTATTTAGTTGTTTTTGTTTTTTTTTTCTTTATTTTGCAAATTATAAAAAAATTTATATCAACTGTCATTGATATAAGGGCCAAGACTCTATTTATGACCACTAAGACATTCAGTGTCTTTAATTTCTGTCCCATCTTCGTATACTTTTCGACAGAACAAACTCAACATGTGTTGTTAAAGATTAGGTCAGGTCAATATAGTGGTTACGCAATAATTTCAAAATTTTGGTCTTTAATCCGCTGTTTTACGACTCTAGCGGTATGAATGGGAAATTGTCTTGTTGGAACCACCTTAAACTTGTTCAAAATGTGGGAAAGAGTCAGTGTTTTATACACTTTCTAATCGTTTGTATTGCCACAAACTTAATCAGACAGACTGCCCCCACACACCAGTACTTCTCTCATGAAATTGTAGTTTTGTTTTATAATACGGCCCTGTTTCCTTGGGTTATTTTACTGTTAGTAGTAGTTGTAGCCATTAGCATTCATAAAATTATTTCTCGTGATCCTTAGCTTACTACTTCACCCTGTGCAGAATTCCTAGCACCAATTCCGATGAGCATAAAATAGCAGTTTTTTATGAAATACTATTATTGGATTTTGTTGCTTTGACAATTTTCAAATTTCATTTTAAGTCCCAACAGGAAGAATCCCTCTTAATTCTAATAAGTTCACCGATTTCAATATTTATTAGTTTACTATCGTCGGTTTTACTTTGGAAATACTGTTTTTATAGATTAATTATCTTGATTAATAGATTATTTGGGTATTCAATTACAAAATAATGTAGAAACAACTGGGGTCTAAGCCTTGATACGTAAAGGAAATATGTTCACAGTTTTTTGCTTAACGAGTAACGGAAGTTTTCATTGCATTAATTAATTTGTAGTTGGTGAAAAGTTCTTAATAAAATTTCCTTTAAATGTTTTTAAAATTTTACCAATTTTTCTAATTTTGAATTGCAACTACAAATACCTTCAAGAGCTGGTCTAACACATTTATGAGAATATTCATAGAATCTTAAATTGTCACAAGGAGGTATAAACAAACGAAAACATTCTTTTAAACGCAATTTTCTTTTGTGCGAAAAACAAATTTGGTATTTTGATAGCAAAAGCTCGTGGTATAAACCCACATACATATGTATGTATTTATGACCATCTGTACATAATTTGTTTGCACAAGTGATTTATATTTAGAACATTTGCGACTCATAATGAGTATAAGCTTATACATGCAAAGGCATTTATGTAGTCAATCATTGAGAACCTTATGCAAGGAAAATATATTCTTCACAGTTTTAAAAGATTTTATGTGCGAACATACTACAACAACACAAGCAAAACAAAGAAACTGTTTTTAAATTTTAAAACGCAATTGGAATGCAAACAATTTCGAATATATTCGAAAATCAATATTTTAAATCTTCACTAAAGTGGGACACGGCATTCGGCGCTAAGCCTTAACTTGTTCTTCTATTGTGGGATTATTACTGTATCAGTATTTACTTGGAAGAATGAGTTGGGGTGGATGCATTTCTCGCCAGCACTTTAACAAAGTTGGTAGCTTACATTACTAGGCTTCATTATAACAAAGTGTAGAACGACGACTATCTCAATTCCCAACAAAAAGTTGGGCCGCCTCATATTTTACGTGTTTAGGCGACATATAGAGATATGCAAACCAAAAATAGAGATATGCAATGGCGTAAAATTATCTGCATAACAAAAAAAAAAAAAACACAGAAGCCATTTCGACCAAAATGAAGTATTTTATTTAATTTTAACATCAGAATCAGAAACGATCCTAGAATTCTAATTCCTGAGCTTTAAAGATTTTTTTAAACATTTCTTCGTAGAAAGTTTGTATAGAAGTGAAAAGTCAATAATAATATCAGATGGTAGGATTATACGGCTACGTAATCTGACGCTGGACAATACCATAAGCGTAGTCAGAATTGAGAAGAATTTTTCCGAGCCGTTTGACACAGGCTTAAGACAGGGCGACTCCTTATAGTGTGATTTCTTCAACCTAATATTGGAGAAAGTAATAAGAGTCGTAGAGCTTAATAGACAAGGTACAATTTTCTACAAGAGTGTACAATTGCTGGCGTATGCCGATGATATTGATCTGATCACAATCGTCGATAGTTCTGCTTTCCCCAGGCTAGACAAAGAAGTTAAGCGAATGAGCCTGCTGATGAACAGGGACAAGACTTATCTCCTGTCATCAAACAAACAGTCAGCGCATTCGTGTCCTGACTTCTACGTCACTGTTGTCAGTCATAACTTTGAGGTTGTAGATAATTTCGTTTATCTTGGAGCCAACATTAACAACACCAACAAAATCAGCCTTGAACACAACGCAGAATCACTCTTCATAACAGGTGCTACGTTGGTCAGAGTGGGCAATTGAAAAGTGAAATCCTCTCTCGACGAATCGAAATTGGTCTACACCAATGTAGTAATACGAGTAGTAGCAGTATTGGGGAAAGGCGATAACCGATTTTGTTATAATGTTATAAGCTTGAAAATTTATGGAAATAAGATCAGGAAGAAAGGAGTGGATTTCAAAAAGTTGCAATAAAATAAGAAATTTTATTACGTAATTAAAGCAAATGAATGCCATACGTTGGTCTCTACAAAATTGGGATTATATGGATATTTATCCATATTAATTGATCAAGATATGCGAAGTTTTTGTTAATATTCGGATATTATTTCAAATTGATTTTCAAAATTAAAAAGGATCGTGGACGTTTTTCAAAACATCTTTAAACAAAGAGGAAACACAGGAACACATAATCATTGTAACCTTGTGAGCCTATTTCTATGCCTTCATATATTGGAGTATTCAGATAGATGGTCAAATGATTCGAATGAAGCTCCCAGTTGTACTCATACATATAGAATGTACAAAAATGTCTCTAAATATCATTATAGACATTATTCGTCAAATTCAAAGTATACTGTATACTGGGAGTAATATTATAAAAAGCTTTTCATGGTGGAAATAGGTTCGGAGGTTCGCCGTTGATTGCCGTGGGTCGATTGCTTTGTGAGATAGGTTTTTCTTGTTGTGAACTCGTTTAACCACTACAAAATCACTTCGATTAGTCTATATGATATTAGTATATTTGAAGCACTAATAATTGCATTGCTTTTAGACATTCGGCAACTCTCTTGCTCTCTTACCTGAGACGGCTTCCAAGCATTTTATGAAAATCTCCATGTTACGCTCACAAGTAGCTTCATTCAAGTAGAAGTAAGTTCGGGCACTGCTCACTTTGTAACGACGATCGGCAAAGGACTTCTCCACATGATATTGCGCTATCGTACCATCATCTTTGACATCGCCAGCGCTAGAAACTGAAGATCTGTAACAGAAAAAATTGTAAGTAATCACCAAGCAAGTAGAAATAGTGGCAACTCACTCAACTTCACGTTTCTCAGCCTCTTCCTGAGAGAGATCCTCCTCCACAGAGTAATCGAGAATCGGTTTAACGCCAAACGAGCGCAACCTGGAAAGTTTCCATAACATTTAGCAAAATCCATAAATAGCATATAATCGCACGTGTGTGTTAACGGTTATTAAGTTGCATGTGCATTTTGTTGGCTTTCGTATTTGTCATGAATGAGAGTTATTACGGCACTTAAGGGCACACACTATTACATGCGTATTTTGTATGGAAAGCAATGGATTATTAGATGCGAGTAGTCAAGTGAAGTGTGACATAACTGCAGTACGCTTTCTGGGTTTGCACCAGCACTTACTTACATACATATATAGTATTAACATATATAAATGCACGAAGGTATTTTCAATAGAGCTGCGCCGTTGAGAGCGAAATAATGGCCAAGTAAGTGTCACGAGTAACAGTTCGACTATAAAATTTCAATTGCGGTGGTGAGTGCGGGGATTCACAAATACATATGCATGATTATGGATTATTGATGCTGTTCGGTTTAGTTAAAATTACCCAACCACTATGGGTCAGTGTCATGTGACACACCTATATTTAGTTACTCTATGCTTGTGTGTGTGTGTCATATGTGTACACAGAAATAATTTGATAATTATTTAATGGTTCGATCGTTAAGTTTTAGTGAATTGTATTTTTTTTAATTGTTAAAGTCATGCCACATGCTTTATTACCCGAGTAGATACGAAGATATACATATGTTGTATGTATGTGCATGAATATATTATAAACTCGCATATGTGAAATTAATAATAGAAACCTTTCAAGAGTAGGCACGATAGTACGTCTATTTTCGCCCGCAACAAAGTGTCCATAAAAAGATAACTTCATCAGTAACGCAAAGAGCCGGTCACCTATTAAAGCGCGTGTAATTTTCATTATCTAGGAAAAGCGGCAGCATAGCACGAAAGCCGTTAGCAAGAGTCGTAGCCCCAAGCGCCAATTGTGATTGTATTGAAGCGTTTGCGGGGGATTTATTGCGTTTGTCGAAAGCGGGCAATTATCGGTGTGGCATGAATATGGGGTTGGCACATGTGAAAATATAACAAAAATAGAAAGAAGTGTTAGTTTCGTTTACTTTGGAAATTACCTTTCTAGTGTTGGGATGATTTTGACTTGATCTTCGCCAGCTACAAAATGACCATAGAACGTAGCCTTCATCAGCATTGTAAACAATTTGTCGCCGAGCAATGTATTGGCGATCTTCATTAGCTGTGATGTGTGTGGTATATACAAAATGATGGTTATCAAATGTGCGTTTAAGGTATATGTAAATAAAATATAAATGTATTAATTATTTATAATAAATATTTGTGACACAACATATTGCCTAAGCTATCTTTTCATTAATATAGTCAAAATAGCTTATCTTAGGGTGGTTCTTAATAGAAGGAAAACATTTTTGAAGCGTATTTTTTAAACCCCAACCCCTAGAACTGTAGTATTCAAATCTAATTCATCACATATAAAGTTTTTGCTCAATTGTAGGCCTCAGAAATGACTGAGAAAATAAGATTAAAAAAGCGTAGTCACTGTTTATGCATGTACTATATACATATGTATTTCGAAATTTTGGCGTGAAATTAAAATTTTTCGGTTTCTATAGTGAAATAAGGAGACGACTTTTTGAATATATTACATACCAACGAATAAATTCTCGTTTAACATAATTACAAAATACTAATAAACTACAGTTATCAAAAATAAGTAAAATTTAGTTATTTTAGCGACTATATCTAAAGGTCTAGTTACAGAAGCCTTTCAAACAACAATACTGAAATTGAATTTACACGGCCTTGCAATATTTCCATGTCGTTGATTTTACTTAAAGGGTTTACGAGTTTCAAAAAATCAATTTTTCTATTGTCTTATTAAATTCTACAACACCTCTGGAATATTGTCCCAAATTTTCAAGTTGATCCGAGTAATAGTTTCGGAGATACAGCTTTGATAACTTGTGTGCTCGAGGCTAGCTAGGCTAAGTGCGCCGTCTTTAAACGCGTTTTTGTCGAAACTGTGTTTTTGAAGCCTTGGAAGAAGGATTTTTTTCGGTTGCAACTATTTGAAAAAAAATGTCGCAAAATTTTCATTGAAAATTTGTTTTTTTTTTTTTGTAAAAATGTCTGCCACAAATCTTATTTTCAGTTTCTGTTTTCTTCGTCCAAGTTCTAAGTTAAGGTTTTAACTAAAACACATATTTTTTCACTTTAGATGATCCAGGCAGGAGTTTATCTGTCACCGGTCACTGGAAATAGCGTCGCAATGGCTGAGTTTAAAATATTTTTTTTCTAAAAATTTCAGAATTTCTTACTTAATAGTGTATGTTGTAACAAAAACAATATAATATTTCATTTTTCATATGAGAAAAAAATTATTGAAAAAGGCTGTTTTTTTACCCGAGGAAACCCATGAAACCCCTTAAGGTCTAGTTACGTATGTGCACATTTGCACTCAACTACTTCTTCAACGGAAACTTTGCATCTTGAACCCTTCTGAAACCGTCTCCCGTCGACGTCAAAATTACATGCGGAGAAAGTTAAAACAAGTCATGCATCTTATTACCTCTTTCAAGAACAACCCCAATGTAGAAATTAAATTTTTGAAATATCAGAAACAGGTGGCAAAATTTAAGATTTCTGTGTTGGGTTCTTAATTTAAAATTTCTGAGCATTAATAATTACTGCTACGCAGGGATAAGGTTGTAAATGCCAACTATTGCTTCATAAAATATTAACGAAATGTTTTAATTGTTGTGTAATGAAATTAGAAAATGGCAAACGAATGCACAAAAGCGATTTTCTATGCTAAAATATAAATGATTATTCATTGCCATAAATATATACATACATAAGTACATTTATTTATTTAACAGCTACTGAAATCAAATATAATTTATGATAATTTATCCACTGACTTCGGCAATGTTTATGCATGAAAATATTTTTTGTAACTCCTACCTTTCTCAGTAGAACCTAGCTATCGATATATGGCACATAATATGTATGTATATATACATAAGTATAGTATATTATACTTATTTACTATATAATTATATCTTCAACAGCGCGAACTTTGATCGTACATAACGAACGTGTAAGGATGCGAGTTTGGAAAATAAAAATTTTGCGCTTTTGCTTGTGAATCTATTTCTGTCAAATATTTCTATATTTTTCATGGCTCACAATTGACGTGCAATTTTCTCTTAGGAACATTTCAGCACGCACACATACATATGAACAGATGTCGCAATATGCACGTAGAAGCGAGTATATGTGTGGCCAGTTTGTACTCGAAATACCTATGTACATATGTATATAATGACAGTGGTGGGATGAATTAGTTAACTGTCGAACCGGCGCAACGTGCAATCGTCACAACGTCAAGGCCGCAGTCATTCACCCAATTTCAACCCACGACGAGTTGCCACAAATTATCTTAAACACTCGGTCGCCAAATTGAAATTGTCGGATTGTCAGATTTTCAGTTGTTTTTGTTATTGCAGCAAGTACTTATTGTTACGTTTGTTTGTTTGTGTGTTTTTGCAGACGCTAAATAGATAAAATGTGTTGATTTTACATATGCTGGTGTATGGCCCTTAAGTGGAACTTTTTAAACACACCGTTCACGTGTTTCGCACGAAATAATATCCAAGAAATTACTAGAATAATGAAATATAAATATATATACACATATAAAGTTCACCTTAAGAGTAATACTCGATCAGATAGTCATCCGAATTTTACCGTTAGGTGAAAAGAACTATTATACTCTGTAGCAACTGGTTGCAAGAGTATGAAAATACATATGTATGTATATAGGGGTTTCGCATAGTCTCATAAAGTTATAAGTTATAACGATCCGAAAACATAGCGTTCAAAGTAGTATTTGCGTAAACTTATTTTAGTATGCAATCCAACAACAAAAAAAAAAAATTTATGATTTTACGTTGCTTTATGACATGTTGTGAGTACCCCAATAGTATTTTCATACGACCTCCGACCATCAGTGTGATAATATATTCCGTTAATATATTAATACAGCTTGAATCATACCATTGAGACATTTGTTCCGATTATAAATAACACCGTTATACGTATATGTACCATATATTTGGAACATATTATTGCGCATTCACTTGATTCTTATCTTGAGGTCTATAAACACTTATTTTCATTGGAAGATCAATGGATATTATAAACAGACATGCACCTTCAATAGATGTTTTTGCCAATTATTTGGAATAAAAAATTACGCAGTCATAAAATGAACCAGAAACAGATGACCGGAAACAGAAAATTCGTATAACTTCCTATGCTACGGTTTCTTAACCAAAAAGAATGTGCACTAAATTTTGTTGAGTTTTTGAATTCCTCTAATAGTGGAAGAGTTCAATATCCAAGTTAACCAATTAGTTTGCAATGTCGCAACAAGAGACCAATTTATAAAAGCAACAACGGTTTATTTTATTCAAATTAGGCGTTTTTGCGCACCATCTTTTGAAGAGCAGCCAGTAGACATATAACTCTGAAACAATTGACTGTACAAAATAATACTATTTAACATAGATAATAACCATTTCATATATGGAACTGCTATTTTTAAATGTAATGTGATCAAGTAAGTTGTTTTACTACTGTGGTCAAAAAGTAGTAAGACTTTTTAATTTAAATTTCGCGCGGAACCTCATTTGTCGAAATATTTTTTTCTAGGTATGACTGTCAGTGGCAACTGTGCTAAATGCCATATCAAAATAATCATTAGTGTGTGGTATCCTCTTGTCTTTCTGAAGTACATAAAGTATAATGCATTCGGCGATTTTTACAATGAATTATTCAACAAACAAGTTTTATTAAATTTGGTATTCAAAAAAGGACGAGAACACGTTGATGACGAAGCACGGCCATCAATATCAACTGATGATCAGAACGTCAATAAAATATAAGTATTTATGCTTGAGAATCTCCGATTAACAGTCAGAGATCTAACTGGCCTCGTTGCGATATCGGAAGAATCAGAAAACCATTTTGAAAGATCATTTGGGCCTAAAAAATGGGAAAGTATGATTGGTTCCAAAAACACTAAATTTTTTCGAAAAACAGCGCCACGTTAACGCCTGGGAAACAAAGCTTTCCGACTGTCAGTATTCAACTTATGAACAAAGTTCTACAATTTTTGCTCATAGAAGTAAATGTGGCAAAAAAAAAAAAAACAAAATCGCAGTTGAAATCATAAAAGATAAGTGAAGACACTAACTGGAGGAAAAAAAACATTTCAGATACGACTTTATGTTTGCATAAATTCAATTAAAACCTTCAAATGTAAATATATTGATATTAAAAATTTAAGTCGAAATCGTATGTCGCAGTAAAGATTATCACCCTTCAAAGCATTGTCATTTACAACCTTTCATGGGATAACAAGTCTTTTAAATTTAATTAATTGCTTTATTATTTATGAAAATGAAAAAACTTTATAGATGTATCCTCCATCAGTATTTTATTTTGTTTAAAATTAAATTAGTGTACGTAAATGATGCTTTAAAAATAAAGCTGTAAGGGGGTATTCTTGTCTAGGATTTCGAAAAAATAGATTTTGTTTTTGCATATCTTGAAAGTTTAGACTTTCAAAAATATGACCATGGAAGGATTTTTCAAAATTCGACTTATTTTCGGAGATACAGCCGATTTTGTGACGTGGCGTCCGTGTTCACTGGAATTGACTGCTAAACTTTAAACGCGTTTTTCTCAAAACTGACCTTTTCGGAACGATACCCACGATTTCTCAGGTTCTACTGGACCGATTTACTTGAAATTTTTATAGAGTCTTCTTTATAGGCTTGTCTATGGTTGGAACTAGCCCCATCCTCAAATTTTTATTTTTATTATTTTTAAAAAATTCGATATAGTCAGAAAAAGTGATCCAAAAAAACTTTTTTTTTTCAGGCAGTCGGCATTTTGTAAAAATTTTTTTTTTTTTTTTTGGTTTCAGATAACTACGAGGGTTGAAATCATGGGTATGGTCACGTGGAAATTTTTAGAGACCCCCCACTTCGTCAGCTCATAATTTTTGAAATTTTTTATTTTTTTTAGTTTTTAATTTTTTTCTGTACTCTTCTAAAATTAAAAAATAACTAGTAAAAAAATGGATCAATTGCCTTTTTTACGACACTTTAAAAATTACCTGAAATTCATGCTTCTAGACCAGAATACCCCCTTAAAGTAAAATCAGCGAAATATAAAATTTATTATTATTAATTAAATAATTTCATTACTGTAGATTTTTGAATATGCTTTAATGGAGAACTATTTTCTGTAACTTTTTTCTTACGTTCTCGTTACAAATATTTATTGCGTTATTTGTGGATATTTTAACGTCAATTATCAAACAAATATGCATACTCACTATGACTTATTTTGCTTTGAATAAACGTTAGTCACCATAATTAAAAGATATTTTACTAATATTAATTAACTATACACAATCGAATATATTACGTTTTATATATTGAAGGCAATATCAATATTCTGAATCCTAAAAAGGCTCTAATTGCGATTTGATTATGCCGCTTACGAAAAGGAAGCCCTAGAAAAGGAAGTCCACACTAGTGAGAAGCCATTTGTGCCATTAGTTAATTGCTTCACTGACGTTTCTTTGAGGGTTATTAGAATGCATAAAGTTTTATTTTTTAGCTGCAGCGGCGCACCTCTAACCGCAAATCAATCACTTAGGAATAGATGCGGCACAGTCATGCGTTCATTTGCGTACATCATTACATATGCACTGCTATTTTTATGTTTGCAGCTGTATAATTAATTTCCAAGAAATTACTTAAACACGAATATTTTTCTCATTCGCAAAATTCTCTAAATTTTATACAAAGATTGCATATTGTGCATACATTCATACATATACATATGTATGATTATCGCAGATAAGTAAGTACATATATACATATGTACATATGTACATACATATGTAGGTACATACGTCGTATTAAACGCATGCCTCTTATTGCAGAGTCATATAAACATGTACTAAATGTAAGTACATTATTCGTCGCTGTTTGCTTAAAGATGAAAGTGTTCTTAAACTATAAACCTGCTGCAACGAAAAACAAATTATATAAAAGCGGCTGGTTGAAGTTCGGTTAGTGAATCATCTGAAAAGAACACGCCAATGCCAACGTAATCACATTTTGGCAACAAAAGAATTTGATATGACGTCGCACGTACCCTGTAGGAAAAATTCAAAACTATGTGAAAGAATACCACAGGCATTTCTCTCAATAGCATTTGACTCAGCCATACTACCGTCTTTTTGTGTTGTTCATTCAAGAGTTTGCTACTTGTATTTAACTTAAGATAAGCGAAAATACTTTTGTACACATAGTAAAGTCAAAATCTCGATGTACGTTGTATTCAGTCAGCAGCAAAAATATAATTTCGGTGTCGTGAAATAGTGAATAGAGACGTCACGTGACTTTTTAAAAAGCTGCTATGAACAACGAAATTATCCAAAAAGTGCTAATCAAATACATACACATAGACAATTCATACCACTACACACTTGGCATGTAAATATGTAAGTTTATGTACATATGTATGTGTGCATTATTTCCGGCGCCATAAAATCTTTTCATATTGAAAATTTATCTGCATTAACCGGCGCAAACTTTTCTACGGCCGCCAGCATGAGCGAATCACGCGACGGCATGACGTTTGCGCTCGTGGGCGTCTATTTGCTGGTACTCTCCATTGTCGGTTGGTCGGTGGCACTCTCTGGTTTATCACGTTCGTTCGTCGTCGAATACATACATACCGCAAGTATTCGTGTTCTTTCGTGTATATGTATGCCTTTTTGTTGGCCGGTTTAGGGGGCTTGTCGTTTGATGGCGTCACCACTATCAGGCCTGCGATGCCGGTGGCAATAAATTCCACCATATATTACACATAAATTCTTGTGTATATACATATCTACATATGCATATACTACTTGCAAAAGCACGAGGAACCCGTTTCACATAATTTAAAACTTTTTCCTGTAAGCATGTACATTATGTGCAAATATACTGCACATTCTAAGAAAAGAGGAAAATAGGTGTATCACACGACCAACCGTCATCGTCAGAGCAAATCGCTACACCTGATGTAAGTGCAACATTTGTTTGAATTTTTTTCAACGAGTGAAAGCCAAAACGTCTGACTCGTGCCATTGATAACAGTTGGCTTATGCACTTGTCTAGCAAATTATTTTTAAACTCTTATGTACTTGCCACCTCTTCAACCTTTGAAAGAAAATCGGGTGATTTGCCATACTTTTGAATCACAAACAGCAACTTTTGGAGCGTACTTTATACTATATAGTTTAATAAAAAAAAGTAAAAATAAATTTAGCCTTCGTTATAATCCTCTTGATATAATAATTTGGTATATAGAACTCTATGCTACTTGGCGAGTTCTGTTAAGAACTTGCAAGTTCATTATTCCTCTATTTGACAGACCCGGTTGTCTGATATGATTTATATTATTAATACTATATTTAATTCCCTAACTCTTAAACTTTTAAAGATTTTTCACGTATAGAAACATAATGGTACAGTCAATACCCAGACTTGGCCTTGTTTTGTATTCAAATTAACCTTTTCTCGTATGTACATATGGTAAATCATGATAGAATGGCACTTCCCAATAATATTTATTTTCCTTTTTCATACACATTTTGTCAAAAATTTCACAAATTTGGAAAAAAATTAAGTCCATTGATGAAATTGTATTTAAGCATAATCGTTAGTAGTTCAATAATAATCCCATTTTCCACATCCTGAATATATCCAGTAATTCTGACTTACTTTGAAATTGTTAGCACGAAAAACCAATTCTCATAATACAAACATAGCCCTTACTTTTCTAAACTTCTATAGAATACGGAATATAGTATAATTAAAACGTGTCTCCAAAAGTATGAAATAAATATGTAAGTATGTTCTAGTTATAAAAATAACACAATATTATTTAAAAATAATGCATTCTTTGAAAACACTTCTGGCGAAGTGTCAGAATTCTGACGTTAGCGACATTTTAGATCTGTTCTATTTATATTTATGTATACTCTACAGGACCACTATAATGCGATAATATACATATGTATGTATAAGTAGATGGGTTTAAAAAATTGCATATGTGCTCTGAAAGAATATGTGCAGATTCAATTTACCTTGAGATTGTTCTCCACTACAGGTTCAATGGAACAAACGGTGTATACCAAGTAAGCGCGTATCAGCTCCCATGTTGTTTTGCTCTTGAATGACGCGACTGGATCATTGAAACTGACATCCAATGGATCACGTTGGGGATTAGCAGGAACATTTGGTTGTTGTTGTTGTGGGGGCTTATGAGAACGGGGTCGTTTTACTTCAGGCTCAGCCTCTTGCCGAGCAGCAACTACAGATCGATCAAGCGGACCTTTCGTGAATAGTGTATGCCGTGAGTTGTAGGCAGGTGAGAAGAGAATGCTGCTGAGAAGCTGACGTTGCTGCTGCTGCTGTCGTCGACTTAACTGACTCTGTGATACCGCTGAGTATTTGAGATCGTCTGCTTTACGATTACTTACATGACGTACCTCCTGCTGGTTCGTTGATCCTAACGATGCCGATGTCGATATTGATGCTGTGGCGGTGGCCTCACCACTCGTTCTCCACGCAGATGTTGCGCTCCTATTACTTTTATTGCGACTATAAACCAAATTTGATGTGGCACGTTGAGCACAAATGGAACGCAAAAACGCCATTACATACACACACACTTGTATTAAGTTTAAAGTTGTACGACGGGAATAGGAATCAAATCAAACTGATTGTTGCACTGAATTAAGCACTCACTATTAATTTTTCGGCTGCACTATTTAAGGGTTGATTGTGTCTTTCTACCGTGATAGTTCCGCACTTTTATGGCTATATGTGATATGAGAACAATGTGTTGGTGCAAATCACTGAGTTTACTACAGAACCCCGCAACAAACAGTTACCAATTGACCACTAACAGCAAGCTTTTCACAGAACTTGATTACAATTCACTCTTTTGAACGCCGTTATTCACGTACGTACATGTATCTAAAGATTGAAATTTGACCTAACTAAATTCGATTGACGCATGCGTTTACACACCCGCTCTTCAGTGTCGACCGTCACTTGGCGCTCCTTCGATTTTGCGACCTTACGCACAACCGCATATACATACGTTTGTGTATATGTATTTATATATAGCAAGAATTCTTAAATGCACGTTTAATTATTTTTTTATTTTCTTTTAATGTGAGATAAATTTTTTTGGTTTAATTTGGACATGTAATACTTCAAAAGAAAAAATAATAAAAAATTTATTGTTAATAACGAATAACGTCAGATTTTTTTATTTGTTCTATCTGCCATTTTCGTCAATCAAACGATGAAACGAATTTACACCTCAAATTAGGAGAGTTTTATTCATGAAAAGATGCTCCAATTTGCTTACGTTCTGCTCAAGCTGTACGGAAAAGTTGTATATATTCTATGAGGTAAGCATACAACCCGTAAGCTAAGGAAAAAATCCTCGG
The DNA here is from genome assembly GCF_024586455.1 of Bactrocera neohumeralis. Classification (NCBI taxonomy): domain Eukaryota; kingdom Metazoa; phylum Arthropoda; class Insecta; order Diptera; family Tephritidae; genus Bactrocera; species Bactrocera neohumeralis. The sequence continues at coordinate 39,867,381 of NC_065922.1, forward strand.
ATGCTTCACACACGTGCGATTTCCATTGAATAAATGCTCCAAACATATATTAATTTAAGGTTCAGGTGATTTGGGAAAATACTTTTTGACTTTATATAATACTTATGTATGTAATTTGGTACAATCAATTATATTACAACTTTAAGATCTACTTTGTTTATTTGTCGCTTTGGTGTGACGCATACCTTCAAACCAAGTACATAAAAAAATTAGTGTAAATAATCGCTTCTTTCATCGTTTGTCCTTGGCTTTGCTACTACTTCGTAGTAAAATCACTTCATCGTTGAATGAAAAGTGTTTACTTTCTGTTTACTATACACTGCTTTATTGACAATTCAGTAGGCCGTTATCAATGCGGCAACACGGCATAGAGACAAGATTGCGTCTTTTAATTCAAGAGCTCAACGAAACAAGACTTTCTCTATTTCATCACTCGAAAGATTTAATTTTCAAGGTTGTTTTTTATAGAAAAGACAACTTTATATTTTTGCATCGGATTATCCTTCTACGATATTTGAGTGAGCTATCGACGCTAAAAATCAAGTTAACGCTATATCTTTGGAAAACGTTGGTAAGATTGAAATACCTGTAAATCGTTCGAAAAATTGGCGGTAAAATCATTGTGAGGTTCGAAAAGTTATATGAAAAGTGTTATCCTGGAAATGTCACACATGTTTACTATGGATACTCGGCAATCGGATCAGCAAAGCTATTGTAAGCCTTTTACTACTTAACGCACAATATCTCGACTTTATGCCAAATGACTGCAATTACAAGGTCGTATTTCGCTTGATCTTATAATATATGTATGTATTTACAGTGACCAATACCGTCTAATAAAACAGTTTCCACTTCCGTTAGTTTTGTTCAAAATCTCTGTATGTGTACACCAATGAGGCTTAGTTTGAATTTATTAAAGTAAAGAAATAATCTAATAAAAAGGGAAACCGATTATCGACGGCAATAGGATAGTTAAAAAAAACTGAATTCAGAACTGTATTCAAAGAATTGTACTTCAAGTCCTATTTGTTATTGGTTTTTGCTATATTATATAGTATTGGCATTAAGATAGGGTAGGAAATTGATACCATTTCATTATTTGGTCCATGTAAGATTAAGAGAACAACAAAAAATCGTTTCCACGACATTCGGGTCTATGTAACCGGAACGAACCCGGTAAAATACTGTCAACTGGACAGAATTCGTTATAAGACTGCGTAAAAGGCATATAAACAGTGTGAATTTTCGGGTACAAGAAACCTGTCTTTGTACCGTATCTTTGTACCAAAAAACGACCGTTTGTGTTTGTGTGCAAAAAAAACTCTCTTTAAAATCAACTTTAGTTTTTTTTCTTTGGTGTTAAAGTAGATTTACTCCTGCTCCAAAGTCGATTTTTTTAAATGTAGTTGATATTTTATAGCATTAGTTAGTATTTGAACGTTTGTATACCGAAAACGCTATCCTGAAAACTAATAATGAAAATGCGTAGTTAACGATTGCGAGTGAAAGCTGATGATTTCAGTAGTTATTTCCATAAAAGTGCATACTAAATGTGCAAATGGGAAGATATTCACACAGCGCTAATTGTAATAGACACAAAAAACGAGTTTAAATCAAATTGACTCATGTGATCTGTCATACTTTTTCACCTAAACTTGACGTGCATGCTTAGTGGGTTTGCTGATTTACATATTGATACCTTTGTAAGTAGGAATATGCAAATCGTTCGTGTTTACACAGTGATTAGTAGTCCGTCTGTCTGTCTAAATTTAACAGCTATTTAAGATGTGCGAAGATAAAAGTGAACGTGAAACACCACTTAATAAATTTTCGAACCAATATTTCAACTCCTAATCAAAATAGAACGGGAGAAGTGAAATTAGTGCATTAGATCCATAAATGAAAAGTTTCGGTTAAGGTTGAAGAATGTTTCTCAACTGTAAGACAATTTTTGAAGATATACCTACGTACATACATATCTATACTCGTATTCAGATATACTTTTTTATATTATTGCAATAGGTTGTTTGTCTTTGTTTTTGATAAAAAAAAATAAACACACATTGAGTGTTTGTATGTTTGACTAAAATTTTGAGTTTATTTGAACTGTTCCCTCATCTGTTCGATGCATGGAATAGTTATCGTAAAGGAAAATTTTACACGCGGACCAATTTTTGAAAAATCTAACATTATGACAATTATTGAGTTTTTGTTTAAATTCACTGGGTTAACGAATTAGTTATGACTCGATTATACAAGATTGTGTCAAAAGACCAATAAAATAAAAAATTGTCAAACATGTTTTAATTCCAAATGTCAAGATCAGCAGTTTTGCTTTATTGCTATTATTCAAAAATATATTTTTCAAACATTCGAGACTAAGAAAATATGTTTATTTAGTGATGACCATAATTCAATTATAGATGGTTGTGTCGTTATGGAACCTGCTTTCTCTTACGAAAGAAGTGTTTGTATACATAATGTCAAAATCAGAAATTTTCATTAGTTGACATTTTGGAAAAAATTATTTTTGAATCATAAAAACAAAACAAAACAGTTGATTTTGACAATATGGACCAAGTTACTTTTGACAAATTGTTGTTTTTGGGCTATCGACACAAACTTATTTAGTTGAAGCATGATGATAACATAAAATCATCAAAATTTTAACAAGAAGTACATGAGAAAAACATAAAAATGCTTAATTGACGGTATGGATTAAAAAATATTGTCGAAAGAAGCAACAATACAACCTTATATAATTGAATAATGGAAATAATTCTAGCTTCGCAACATGATATTATTCACGTAAACGAATTTCGTCTAGACTTCTAAAAAAATTTGTTCGCACTTATGTAAATATGTACATATCATTGTATGTACACAGGTGATAAATCTTATCCCACACCGAACCGGCGAAATTGTCGTGGCTTTCGGTTAAAACACGCTTTAACTGCGTTAATTTTAAAAAAAGCTCACTTTGTGGTTTACTTACATACTCACATAAAGATACATACATATGTACATATGTATGTAGGAAAGACTTTACTGTATGTTTAACTTAGACTTCTCTTAAGTATTTCAATTGAACTTTCACGCTCTTGTCACTTACATATGTATGTATGTATGTATTGTATATAATACATATGTACATTTTCATATATCTAATTCGATCGGTGCAAACATTTCCAATATCAGTAACCATTGAATTTTGGTGATTTTAAATAAAGTATCTATTGGAAACAAACACACGAAACGAGTACTCATTTCAACAGAGCCTTTTCTAAAATGCGGCGTTATTAATAAGTTAGAGCTTAGTTAGTTTACGTTAAATGCAACGATGCGCATTAAATTAATTAGAGCTCCATTTGCTAATTTCACTTTGATTATCACCTTTTAGTTTGATCTGGTTACGAAGCTATCTGGCTTCGCGCGTTGCTGTCAAGTATAGTATATGCGAATTTGACAGCTAAGTGTTTCTCTAATTTTCTTATTGGCGATCGTTTGCGCTGTCAGCTGTCACATGCATCTTTTGTCCTTTCTTAATCAAACTAATGGAATGCTAAACTCAAGCCAAGTGTCTAAATTGTGATATTGCAGCTGTATCTATTTACACATACATATGTATGTACGTGCATTAACCAGCGAGAGTGACATCCCCATGAATGAATTCTGCTGCAAATGTAATATACCGTTATTGTAGTGTTTTTTTTATTTTATGTGCAACTACAGCACAGTTTCTCGGTGAGATTGTTAGTACTTATTATACGTAGCACTAGGAATTGTTTAGTTCTAAGGTTATGGTCGAATTTAAGAAACTTATAATGTGAAAAAGATTCATAAGCCTTTGCTCAAGCAACTGTCCTAACATGTTTATTATGCTATAAGGGAGTTATTTTCACTTGTTTGATTTCTCTGCTGGGCATTTATGGTATTTATGTACATATGTATATGTACATATATAATTTATAAATGAGAACAGGTACAATGTATGCAAGCTTGTAGTGCTTCAACAAATTATTTACTCAACCCTGCACTCGTATTGCCACTAATATTGGCATCGAGCAGAAAATTAATGTATACAAAAGCAGTCAATGGATAATTTCAGTATATCTCCGACTCGATTCGGCTCAGCGAGCCAGCGAAACACAAGCGACGTGTTGTCTAATGTCAAGCTACACATGTGCATATTTATCTCTATCGTCTGTGCTTCTCAAAGTACTTGCTCTGAGTTATATAACTTTTTTGCAGGTCCTTTCGCAGTCGCTCTCCCACATCATTCTTTCATATAGATTTCGCCTAAAAAAGAACTTTTTGCAAAATTGCTAAATTTTTAAATTTTCTTTAATTCGATGAATCATTAAATAAATAATGAATATTTTAGAAGCCAAAATGGGGTAAACGCATAAAACATGCAAATTCTTGATTTCATTAACACAATCGCCGCTATTTGAGCACATTTGCCGTTTCGTTGTGTTGAGATTTTCGCTTAATTGCAAAGAAATCGATACGATTTGCACTTTTCACTAATTAAACACTCTGTTGTTGCGGGGTTGCATATTCTGAATGAAATTCGTGCTGGTTAATTTGATTGTTGAACTTTTTTCACAAAAATTACTTGAAATATGTGTTTGCTTAGCAAATTTGCAGTGGAAAAAATCTGTATATGCAGAGTTCTCAGCGAATCGAGTACCTTTTCTTAGATTTTGGTCAACCGACCAGCGAATCACAAGTCCCGAGCTGAACGGTGCACGACTGACTGACTGAGACCAAATTCTGACGAGGTGAATCTAGCCAAATTGGCAAACGGTGGTGGCTATAATGACGGCGGCAGTAACGACGAAAATGTTGATCTGACCGCGAATTACACTCAGTGAGCGCACAAATAAGGCATACTACAATTTAGCTTAATACCGGTTCTTGTTTTCGCGCTATAAGCTGTTCGCACGCGATGCTCGGCAGGAGGCGGTGGCCCGGTCGAGTGTGTGTGAGAGATGAGACGCGGCAGCGAGATACTGGTGGCAAAGAGCATACACACTGTGTACATTTGCAGTCATTTATGGTACACGAGTGTATCTACAGAGCAATTTTCGTTTTGTAATTATGTACTTATTTACATATGTACATATGTGCATATGTATGTACTATAACCACATGTGCTAGGTAAAAAATAGTACTTTCCTTTGAGGGGCTGGGACAAGAAAAAAAACGACATTAGCGAAATGAGCAACGCGCATGCCAACGATGTCATCTCCCATGGCAACAACAACAAAGATCAAAAATTTGTGAGAGACGGAAAATGAAAGTGAAAGAGTGAGGTAAATTTTCACCTCTTCAATTATTTTCGCCTTGCTGGTTTTATAAAAATTCTAAAACGACTGACTTTGTTGGAAACAATAACGACGTCCCCATTGGAATTTTAGTTCAAATTAACTCACCACACTTCGCAAATAAGTTTTGGGAAAAAAGGTTTGAATTTAATTGTTTGCACTCTATGCAAGAAGTATGAGAAAATAAATCTCTATTGAAATTACTTAAATTTTGATGACATCAATGTCACTTTTCCATGATTTTTCAACAATAATAATATTTTATATATCTATCCTTATATGTAATATGTGTGTGTTGATATAGGAACATCCATAAAGTATATGGGCTTCTATACTTCAAGAATGTTCCCATATTCCAAATGTGTTCATATTAAATATTTGTGGACTACTTTCTCTTCGACAGTTTAGTCCTGGGATTATTCGTTAGTGGTCATTTAAACTCCTCAGGAAGTACTTAACACCTACATACATATGTATATCTTGCTAACCGATTGAATTATGCGCCAATATACATTTATAGATATCTATTATATAATAGAACATTTAAAAATAGTAAGTTTATTGGTTTAAAGTAATTCTCGCTGTGCTGTCTGTGCAAGCTTAGATTAGTTTAGGTTAGGTTAATAGGTCGATCTTAACAGAGATCTCCTTGAACAATTGTGGTACCTACGACTTCTATAATTGATAAAAAGGTTCTCATAAGTCGACAAATCGATTTGAGCATATCACAAATTTGTCAGTTTCGGCTGTGTCTCCTGGACAAATTTAATGTTGATTGAATAGTATGTAGATTTCATACTCTCTCTGGTATGGATGCATTATTTTTTAATAAACATGTATCTGAATATTTTAAGAAAAAAAAATTAATTTTAAGTGTGCTTAAATCGGCTGTTAATAGCAGCAAAATCAATTTCCAACAAGATACCGATCCCAAATACCCGTCTTATCTTGTACGAGCAGGGTTGTTATGGAGTTAAAAATAACTCCATAGGTCCCGCAATTACCATACATTAATCCTATTTAAAATATCTGGAACTTTTTGGAAAATCGTATTCGAAAACATCGAATTTCTTCAAAATAAGGCCAAAAAACTGGATCATGGACTTAGTGCGTCAAAATATCCGCAAATAATACCAGAAATTAAGTGGGGAGCATACATCGATGTCTAGGAACAATAATAGCAACAAAAATTGCTAAAACTATTGTAATTACTTTTGATTTCTATAAATAATCATTAGTGTACGTAAACTTTTTTTATATAAATTATGCCCATTTTAAGCTTTAGCATTAATTTTTTTTATTTGTGTAAAAAAAAAAAATATTTTGATATGCTAAATTTAATGTTAAATATACATATTTTGAAATGGATAGAAAAAAGTCACAAAATTTATTCATTTTATAACAAATAAACGTGTCGTAATTTAATAGAACTAGGTGTATGTAAACTTTATTGGTCCACTGTATGGGTATATGTATGTGTAACTGAGAGTCAAACATAAGTAATGCAATTCTTTCTTGAAGTTTAGTAAATGTAAACTTGTACGAAATCGTCGAAATCGAAATTATGGATTAGACTTTTGAGGTATCTGACAAATGGGTGATTACATAAGTTTTTGATTGGGCTTTGAATTTATTTTACAGCTACTGATTTTGTGTCTTATTAATTTCTTCAGACATATTCATTTATAGATTAAGTAAACCCGTATTGGTGCAGTAAAATTATTCACTCATAAACGACTTGGGTATTCAAATAGAATATGTTCGCTGACATCAATTAACACTGCAAAATCAACAATAACAACAATAAGAAGCTAGCGTAGCACGCATTCACTCTCTTAACTAGCTGCATCCAATTCCCTGGCTGTTGGCACTGGTTGGTTTCGGATTTATATCGGTCTAAGGACTGTCAACTCGGCAGCGTTACTCAAAATTACTTGGGGATATTTTGTACAGCTACAAGGACAACATATTGCGAAGAAAAGCTATTGGCACAACATTTTGTGAAAATATAATATAATTAAGATTTTATTTCCGACTTTATGCTACTAGTATTAAATATAACTTTTGAAAACAATAACAATTTTTATTACTTCTACAAACTAAGCATATGTGAATAAATGCAACAAGTTGCATTTTTAAGATACAATTTCTTTTTGGTGCTTATATGGTTGGGTTAGTGAATAGTACAGTGATAACCGATTGCTGTTTAATTTGTTAGTTCGGTGCGATTGGCAGCCACCTCGGCCAGAATGAGTAAGTCTGAGGTAGACGAATTGTCATTGCATAAGTTGCCAAAAACGTTGACGTCGGTGCGCTGATTGTCTGATCCTGTTGCAGCCGTGGAGTTTGGGATTTCGCTGAATGGTAGACATTTTGATATTGCGCCATCTGGCGATGCGTTGAAGTAATAACAGCCGTTTATGGTACTGAAATTTTTAGGCAATGGAATAACGGACGCGATTTCATTCTCAATCACAGTGACGTCGCGTCTGGTGATGCTCTCTTTTCGCGCTTTACGTTTTTGACTGCCAACAGCCTGCTGCGGCGGTGCTTCCCGACTTCTGTTCGGACACGATATGGGTGGCGCATGCGTTACACTTATTGCCTCTGAATTTTTGTTGTTTACTGTATTGTTTGAATGGCGTTTCTTCGATGTGAATTTCTTTTTCTTCTTCGTATTGCGCTTGCGCTGTAAGTAAAGATCCAAACTGAGTGCTGGCAATTCCTTAATTTTGTCTTCCAAATCGAAACTTGACAGATCATTATTTGATTGAAAACCCTCACCGGGGCAAGTTTCACTTAGTTTATTATTATTTCTAGATGTCGCTAACATCGCGCACGTGGATGAGAAATGATTGGTGCTATCCAGTGAAGTTAGGTTAGAACTGCTGGAAGGAGTCACAATGTGATGAGCGTAACCGTTGGGATGGCTTTGTGATTTGGGTGTTTTTATTTTCTTCGAAACCGCTGAAATTTGCCCTGAATTAATAAGTTCTTGATAGATTTTCCCTTTGCATGCCCTTGACGTTTTCTTCGGCAAAATATCATCTTCACTCCCATTACTGGAGAAGCTATTCTCACTTAACAGGCGATGTTTGTTCGATTGTACGCTCTCTGCGCCGCTGGTGGGTGACATGTAAGCGTTCAAAAATTGTGACGTCTCGCCCAAGGCCTTCTGCAATGCATTCTGGTTCGAATTGCAGTTGTTGTTGTCGCTTTCGCCACTGAACAGACTACTGAGTTCACCCATTTGTGCTTCATCAGCTAGTTTAAAAAGGTGATTGTTGCCACTCTTCGTGTACTTTGCTAGCATAGCACTCCCGCTTTGCGCACTCATAAAAGATTTTATGTCGTCTTCCGGTTCTGTGCTTGTATTGCCTGGGCGAGTGTTCAAGGTGCGTAATGGAGGAGCCGGCAGCTTGTACCATTTGAAGTTTGGATTTGCGTTAAAAAATGCGTCTTTATTCTAAAAAATTGTTTATATTTTTATTTATTACAGATGGAAGTGAGTAAAGTAAGCATACCTGTTGCGCCAAATTGGTAAAGCATTTCTTATCAGTGGCGTCTAAGGAAGCCCACCAGTCTCCAAGTATCTTGGTGATAGCTCTAAAAGACAGGTTTACAAATTAGTTAGGTTAGCGTAAGACAAGCCGCTTACATGCTTACCTATTTTCCAACGATCTGTACCGTTCCTTGACTATGGCTCTGTGGCGTTTACAAAATATCAAGAAAGCATTCATCGGTCTGCGCGCATGATGGTCTGGTGTGCTAGGCATTGCCTCTTCAGTTGTTTCATTCTGCACTTTGTGCACAGTCTCTACATCAACATTCAGTTCAGTCTCCTCCGTTTCCAATCTGGTAATTTCCATATTAAAATTTTCATGACATTTCACTCGCTTTCGCTTAGCCGCTAAGTGCTTGCTTTTCAGATAACGTTCGTAGTTGGTCGCGGCATCGTCATTGTTATCATCCTCATCTAAATCCTCATCTTCGTCTTCATTGTCTTCCTCATGCATACTGCTATTGCTACTTTCATTCGAATAGCTATAACGGTCCATCTTGGCATAATTGTGCACATCCTCGATGCGGTGAAAGGCATTTTCTTGGTAATCAGTACTATAAATGGACGTCGTACCCCTATCGGTTGAACCCATAAGAGCAGTGACACCGCGAGCTGTCTTTTTCATGCCATCATAGACTAAGTCCTTATCACATTCTACATTTTTGAAAGTATTTGGGAAGCTACTACTATTATTAATATTACTGTTGTTGTTGTTATTATTATTATTGTTATTGCTGACGCTGCACTTGCTGCTGCTACTTAAACTAAAGGCACTTTCTTTTCTAATTACGTTATTGTTGTGATTTATTTTAGTTATGCACCCATTTGGCGCAGTGCGCTCTCTTTCAGCGTTCAAGTTGTGAAACTTATCATTAATCCATTGATTGTTCTGCAAATTGGGATGTATTTGCAGATGCTGGACATGTACACGTTGCGGCTGCATGTTAATCTCTTTGGTCTCGGCACTTTGAATATCGGCTCTGGGCTTATTATCGACGGTGTAAGTGTAGGGATTAATAGAGGCTTGTATTGCATATGACGAAGTGAATCTTTCGCTGCCACTTTGAGGTATCTTCGAAGTATGTACTAGTTTGCATTTGTCCAATGGCACTAATCCGTGTGGAAGTATGACTTTACCATGATTTATAACATTAAAGTCAACTGTGTTTGCGCTGTTGATCATGTTGTTTTTGTAGTATTGTTATTATTTGTAAGAAAACCTAAACTCATAACGACCTGTAATAAAAAGGAAAAAAGTAAAGTAAATTAATAAGAAGTCTTAGCGTGAAGTAAACATAAAAATTTGCTTAATAAACATCAACAATGTGCCTGGGTAATGGAGATGCCCGCTTAATAGGGCGTCCATTTAAGAGAGTTTTCACTGTATTCTTTATTTATGAATTGTTTTAAGAATCCTATCTTCTAAGTTGGTTCGAACTGGACACGGTGTGCTAAATTCTACTAAAATCGGTTAAGTAGTTTAGGAGTCCATCGCGGACAAACAACGTGACACGTACTTTTTATGTATAAAGATAATACATTATTATGAATATAATTGAAAATACGTTGCCTAGAAATCGAAGTAGATATGTATGTTAAAATGGCTTGAAACAATCATTGGTTCATTCGTTTCATCCCATTTTAAGTGCTGTAAGATTGGGCGTAAAAAAAGGAAACATGATTGTATTAAAATAAAATTCTTGGCCCTTACTTAGGGAGAGTTCATCAACGCCCTGCCATATAATAAATATATGTACATATATGTATACCTATATTCGAATATATATTTACACCACAAGCTGTTTCCATTCTTTACGAATCTGCCTCGAAATCGGTATAATATTGTTGAGGCATGAAATATTATTTGGGTTCTGGAGTATTAATTCCGAGGAACAGATATAATACTATTAGAGGAAACATTGAAAATTGTTCAGTTTAACTAAATTTATTATATGTATGTACATATTGGTTTATTAAATATACATATTTTTTTATAATTCATGTGAATTTCGTATTGCATTAAATTTATTTTTTATTTAAAAAAATCAAAACACAAATTTAATGAAATAAATAAAACGCTCAGCGTAAGTTCTTCTACTCGTATTCTCATGAGCACTTTCGATGCAGTGTTCGTATCTGTATATGTTTGCCTGTGTTGCATTTTCACAACGGTTGTGTCACGTCGACAGACGCAATTGAGCGCATTGATGGCAACGCCACGGAGAGGTATAAGAGAATAATTGCAAAGATCTTGTTTACAAACATTGCTAGCTTTTTATTTATCCCCACATATTCACAGATGACTTTATATACATACATATGTATGTATGTATATGGATCATATACGCACATGCATATATGTATATGAACGTACACCTATACACTCTTGTCCACTCCTCACACACAATTCGCAAGCTTCAATTTTAATAACATACCTATACTCGCAAAGGAAGGAGATGATGGCGACACAGGTGAATAATTTGTAGCTTTTTGAGTTGCGAATTTTTATGAAATTTTTTTATAATTCCGTATCAGTTGCTCGGAAACAAAATCACATATGCAAAATGAAATTACTTCTTCACATTAACTTTTGATCAAAAAACCATTTATGAAATTGTTTGACACAATGTACACAAATATATGTATGTATGTACATACAGATACGTAAGTATGTTAAATCGTAATAGCAACTTTTTAATGAAACAAAATAGAAAAGCATAGAATTAATCGAAAAACTACGCAACAACAATAACAGCAGTTGTTGGTGGTTTCACTAACACTGTCGAGGTCGAACGCTGAATTTCGATAGTCAAAATAAAATTAAAATATTTACACAAAAAGTCGATGCACAATTGACAACATTCGAAGGCAAATAAAGAATATGCACTTCGGCCACAAAAGCTGTATGGAAAATTATTGCCAATTTTTACTAAACACAATGTCACCGCTTTCGATTTTCATAAGCGTTGGAATGCTTTCAATTTTAATTCATTTAATTTAATTCGAAACATTGCACATACTCGATGCAGGGATTTTGACAATTTTCACTTTCGGTTTTTGCTCAGTAATTAAGTTGACTTCTTACTTTGAGTTTGTCGTGAATGATGATGGTGTCGGTGGCGGGCTGGGCCGTTGTTGCTGCTGCTGCTGTCGCCTCTCCAATGCGCTACGTGTACGGTCAGACTCGGCGCTGTACGCAGCTGGCCCCAAACGATTTCGGTGCCTCTCCACAAACTCACCCATAGCACATACACATGAACAGCCATGTGTGTGTGTGTGTGTGGCGTACGACAATCGAGTCTCCCTCCAAACGTACACAAATGCACAGATGTATGTACATTGTTAAATATAAATATTGTGGCTATTCAAAGGTGTTGTTGCTGTACTTTATGCTTGAACTTGATTGCTACAACTTTGTTGTTGGGATTATTACTTACGTATATTACGTGCATATTTGCTTTTGCTCCAATACAGTAAAAAATGGAAAAGCTTTCAATAAATGTACTCTTAAAATTATCCCACTTGTGCTCCAACACTCATACAAACATACATATGTACAAGTATTGTGTACAACAGAAATGTAAGTAAGTGCGCCTGAATGTGACAAATAGGAAAGAATAAATGCTGGCGTGAAAAATACATTGACTTTATCAATAAAATGTTTGAACGGAATTGAGCTGACAAAATGTCGCCCACAATTAGATCGGATTAGTGATGAGCCATTCAAAATCTGTGTTCAATTATTGCTACTGTATCAATGCAAGAACTAAGGTCTAGGGCTAACTGCACCTCCTTTGTATCAATACAAATTGTAGACACTTTGACCATTCTGACAACACATCGGAAGAGTGAGAGTTTTTTGGGAAATTTAAATCTGATGAAATCAATTGTCATTCATAATTCGTTCAGTTTTGTCAAAATTGAAGACTCGATTATGCCTTGCTTAAATTTGGCTATGCTAGCCAGGATTAGTAAGAACGAGGGTCAGTTTTCAGCGATAGTTTAATGGCTTGTTATTACCATTAGTAAAAATTATTTCTATTTTAAACAACGTTTAGACTAAGTTGGTGCAGAATGAGACAGGCGAAGAAGCTTGATTCTCTCAGAGAAGTTTTCATAGACTTTGTTGTAGGCTCATAGAGAGAAAACCGGGTCCTGGGATGATTGTAGTGAATTGTTGGATAAAATAATCTGCAGAACATTGTTGGTTAGCATTCCAGGACCGGAAGGAATTGCCCCGATCTCTCCCCTCTGTACTTCACCAGCCAGTCCTTCGGATAATCAATTAAAAATTCGATTCTCTTCATTCAATCGCTTAGGAAAGACATTTCCATTACTCCACGAAGTTTGAAACACATGGCATCGGAAAAAAATTTTAATAAATAACATTGTGAAAATTTTAAAATTTGAAACCACTTGTTTTTGAAAACGAAAAATAAACTGTAATATAAAGTTTTGCAACGGTAAATCACCGATTATTTACTTATTATACTCTCTCATACTTCTGGAAACTACTTCATAGTTTCCAATAGTAGTTTTTCGCTTTGTTGCTATTTCCTCGCTTCAGTCCGGATTACGCGGTTTTTCCCCTAATTCATTCCCTATTGTGTAATGGATGAATTATGAAAAAGTCTTGTATTATCAAATCTACCTTCAACGTCTATACTTTCAGAAATGCTTGGATACCATAATATTTACTTTTATTTTATTTTGTATAAAATCATATAGAAAGGGTTCCATTTGAAATATTTGCTTATACGAGTAATCACAATTAGATAGGGTTTTTACACAAAGGGGATGTGTTCGATTTATATGAAAGCTTTCTTTTGTGTATGTATGTACGCGTTTATTATGTTATGCTTAAATCAGCTGATAGTGTTTGTGTACGTTTTTGGTAGATGTTTTCGATAAATTTTTTTAAAATAAACTCACTTTGTTTCACTTGTTTTTGTTTTTGTGTGTTTGAATCGATTTTTGACGAATTTCAAATAATTTCTTGACTTCGTATTGTGTCAAAAATGGACCGATATATTGTAATTTGGTGACAGCAAAGATTGTTTTGATTATGGGAAAAGTAAGTTTCTGTACAAAAATGGTCGCGAAGAGATTCTGCTGCTCACGAAAAGAGAAGAGAGCATAGGACGACAAAGCCATAGAAGAGAAGGGTATTGCTTTGCAAAGGTGCGAAAGAGAGCTCGTCTCTCTTAGTTTGGGAGCTTTCTAATGATTTGTTTCTATTGCTACTGCTTTGGGGAGCAAGGTTCTTGCCAGTTGCCATTGCATTTTCATGTTTTTATTGTTTTTCTTTTTAACTGTATCGTTGAAAATTTCAAGGTCATGGGTACTTGTAGTAGTCGTGCAGTATATAGTATACGGATGTACTAACTTGCTGTGTCGGTCGGTCGGTAGGTTGGTGGGTCGGCAAGTCGACTATAGGGATGGTTTGTTGGCTTCTTGTTTGAGGTCGTCCAAACATATTTACATTATTTCGTACTCGCCTGATCTCTGGCTGGAGAGATGGCATTAAAGGCACACACACACACCTTATTATGTTTGTTATTGTTGGTTGTCTGTTCACGGTCAGGAAAATTCGATTTACTTGCTAAGAAAAAAGCAAAGACAACAAAAAGTCGACTTGATCATTACATCGAGTTAGTTTTTTGTTCAATTTTACTTATTATTTTTTATTTGAATATCTTCTATGTATATTTTAATGTATATAATGTTTGATTAATTGCGATCGTTCAAGATGAAAATTGAAAATAGATAAAGATAAAAGAGATAAAAGGCGGAAGTTCAGAATGCAGCTGGTCAAAGACTTCCCAATGAAAACAAAGTATTGAACAAAGAAGAATTATATTTACAAATTCAAAAAAAAAAAACGCACACAAAGTTCAATGAAATTTGCACTTTATCTCGTATAGTAATATTCCTTATGTTCAAAACTTTAGTCACAAAATAATAAAACAGTGATATTAGTTGGAACAAAACCGTAGTACATTTTACGATTGCTTGAAAGTCAATTGAGAAAAATTCTAATTCATTACATCCCATAGGCATTTTCCTAGTGCGAAAGTTTTTCATTTATCTTGTGCTTTTATTGCCTCTTTTATTTTCCAATTTTAAATTTCTGAGTATATTTCTGATATTAAGAGCTTCTCATAAAACTCATCACCAATTCAGAGATGCATGAAAACTTTTGGAAAACTATATCATCTGATAATTTCGCAGTCCAAATGGATATTTTGGTTCTTAAATTGAAATGTAATAAGAGGACCGACGGTCCATGTGTCTTTAGTATGTATATGAGTAGCATTTGATGATGATAGTGGGTTGGAAATACCAACAGTCGAATATGACTTGACAAGTTTGAGAAAAATTACATTAAGAAAGATCAGAAACCCAGTCAAAGAGGCGATCACTTTTAGCAATATTTACGGCTACCAGTTTGACAGAACTGACGTTATAATAGGTAGCAAAAAAGAATGATTTATTAGCATAACGTTTTATAGATTTGATTATTTTTATACCCACGCAACATGTTGCTAATAGTTTTGTTTACCTAACGGTTGTTAATGCCACCTAAAACTAAGCAAGATGGATATAGGGTTTTGTATACATAAATGATTAGGAGGACGAGACGAGTTGAAATCCGGATGTCTGTCTCTTTGTGCAAAAAATTGAGATATCACAATGAAACTTGGTACACAGATGTAGGAATTGGGTCAGGAATTGCCGTGCCCAAAAAACCCCATTAACCGAAAACCTATAAAATGCGACAACTAAGCACTAAATTGTGATAACTATAACTTGGCACAGAGGATCGCGATAGCAAGGGACACCTGTGGACTAAAAATTGTGAAAAAGTGGGCGTGGCTCTGTCTCTAGTATGTGTAATATATGTATATGTATATCTCCCAAACCATTCAAGCTGAAGTAACCTAATTCGCTTAAAATAAATTCTATAAGAACCCCTACAGATAGTGTGAAAATATCCCCATATAACGGTACTGTTAAAAACTACTAAAAGCGCGAAAAATCAAGAACTAAATATTATTATATAATATTTGGACCCAGTACCTATAGTTCACTGTTTTTATTGTAATTTATTTTCGCAACATTTTTTAACACAAAGTTTTTCCAGCCCCTGAAGGAATTTCGTGGTCTTGTCTTGTTTTAATTTTAATTTCACTGAGATACATACATACATATCAAAAGTATTATAATATTATGATTAAATTATTTATATATTTCTTATCGCTTTATCATATATATGTAGGTATGTATGTAGTTAATTTGCAATTATTTTGACTATACGTTCAAAACAGTTATTTATATACATACATACATACATATGTATATATGATCCAAATATTTCCTTGCACAATCTCCTACCCATTTCACAGAATTTTTTTTCATTATAAACTAATAAATACACTTTATTTCATGATTCTACAAAAATCATTGCGTGTTTGTTTACAATTTCCATGCAAATTTGACAGTTTGCCTACTTTGCCTCTTCTCAGTCCTTCTTTTTTTGCATCAAATAGGCTTAGAATTTAAGTTTTACTTTTTACTATAAATCGTAGATAGCAGCAGCATATCCCGTTTATACATATACAAATGTATGTCCATCACACTTAAGATTTGTTTCATGAAAATTACCTTATATATATTACTGCATACAATTTTGTCATGAGTAATCCTTGTAAAGGAACACTGACCTTTTCAGAAAATTACTTCGTCTGGTAAATTAATAACGCTTAATTTCATAATAACCTCAAACTTATAAATACAAATACATACATATGTACATACACAGGTGCCTAATGGTATGTTTGCATGAATGTCGGTGAATTTCTCGTTTTGTTATTCAACGACTGCACTCTATACACCAAACAATTCACTTATTAACGTCATTGTACGAGTACACTAACAAACATATGTATGTATGTATATTTGTCATTGTGTTGGTACTTGCCTGCGTATTGGCAGCAGTGTATATGTATGTGCATTTGCAATTTGTTCAAAACTATAAAATCCAAATAAATATTGTTCCAATTCGCATTTTCGCACATATCAGTGGAAACATTTCATTTTTGTTGGTAAATAGTTCGCCCAAACTGACCCGCTCAACAAAAGCTCATTTTACAAGCGATTGCAGTTTACGATTTGGTTAATTTAATAATGTACAATAATTAATAGATTTGTGGCAATTAAAATTGTGTACAATTTTGCAAAATATAATATGCAAATACACACATATGTACATACATGCACACTGTGTGAAAGGCCTTTACAAACACACATACATATATAAATGTGTGTGTATATTATATAAGTGTGCGTTTGCTTTAAATGAAGATTTTATTTTAAAATTTCAATTTTATTAACTTTGATATTCAACACAAGAGTAACTGCATTTTGGTTTATACAAACCTGAATAAACCCTTCCGGAATTAACTAAGTTAAGGAGTAAACTGGCCGAGTTAATTTAAAGTTATTGTAATTAAACGATTTGAATGCTACTCAAACAGATCAGCTGTGCATTTAGACTTGCCAAAACCGTAACTTTCGATTTTTTATTGCGCTCTCAAATAATGACACCTTCCGCTCGGATTTAAGTTTATTATTTTAGGACTATTTGTTTACTGCAAACCGAGTTGATAATTATAAAAAAAATGTAAATTGTTTATTTGTAGGTACCCACATTCACAAAACTCTATTCGATCCAAACTGTCCCAAGCAAAGTTACACTGCAGGCGTACGTACGGGACCGACTAGTTGCGATATCAACGGAGCAAAAATGCTTACTCGTCATGTACGTTTCACATCACAGCGAAGCGAACAGCAACGAACCGAGTAAACAAAACGACTTAACCAAAGGAGGAACACACAAATATAAGTATGAATATCAGGCACACCGATTTCAGAAGTGCGCTACACGGGCGTTTAGCTGATTAGTGACACACATGTGCTTATCGCCTGTAGGCGTTTAATGCTAAGCGATATCTAAATGTTGTTGAAATGTTTCACTGTCTCAATAGTTCGAGTGAACGCCGTTAAGATGATACCGTTGGTCAGCCTTAGCCCGGGGACTGCGCCGAAAAAGACTGCCAAAGTGAAAATAATAGTTTCTAATCAAAACGCATATTTAAACAACTGTTACAGCAGTTAAACACGAAAATTTGACTCCAAATAATCTCAATTTTTAAATTACAAATATAATAACCCTCTAAATAACAGTCGAAAACCAGATTGTCGCACAAAGATAAATTACGTCATTTATTTTTGCGGATCCTCGGCGCAGCTCAGCTGTTTGTTCAATATTTGACTATTTTGACAACATCAATCAGAAGCGGAGAGCATCATATTATTTATAATTTACATTTTCACACTAAACCGAGTGTTCTTTTGTCACTCGCTTACAAGAGAGCAGCTGCTATTCGTTTTAAAAATCTAAATCTTATACGAGTATGTCTCATTACCGTTTATAGGGTGCTGTTGGTGAGCAAAATTTAAAAGCTTCTACTTGCTTTCATCGCTTTATTATCTATATTACGTTTTATTGTTCATTCTTCGCAAACTTGTATATATTTTGCTGGTATTGGTTCATGCAAATGTATAAGTCAGGGATTTATGTGTTGATATTGGTGTGTGCAAAGATTTTCTGCCCTCTGATTTCTTTTGTTGAAAAATTTATTTTGTTGGTTCGATTAGCGCAAATGTCATAAATTAAAGTAAAATAGTTAAATTCTTTTAGACTTATGTTAACTTATAAGAAATTTGTTATTAATTAAAAGTACGATAAAAAGGAACGTAATACTTTTGCTTTGTTATATTTTTAATTAATCACTTTAAACTCTTATCGTGGTGTTGGTGCGCTCGTGAGACGTCAACAAATCAAAAGCTCCACCAGCTGTTTTGCACAACAACAGAGTGTTGGTGCATTCACCAAAATTGTAAACAAACTGCCAGTTAATACTTGCGACTGAACAAAGAGCGCCACGTCAGACACTGAGGCACGAAAGTCTCTTCTGCTCCCCAATACTAAAGCGACTGCGTTCTAGTGTGAGTGGAAATTTGTTTTTGGCTGTGTGTGAAATCATTTCGGCATGAGAGTGTGTGTGAGAGAGATTGTATTGTTTTGTAGTTATATTACATTTCATTTATTTTTGTAAAATTCTGTTTTAAATTTAAACCCAATTTTAACAATGAAAAACACACATATCAAAAGGGAATGCCTGCAACAGCTGTGGCAATATATGAAAATTGATTAAAACTGGGGCTTATCGCATAAGGAACGCATTAATATATATAAGTATGATTGTATAAATATATAGTATGTATATGCATGTTTATATTTTTTTGAAGAAGGTTGTGGTTTCTTTTTCGTACGAGTGATAACAGCTGGTGTTTATCTGTACGACATGAGGCAGAACTAAATACTTTGCACATTAAACTAGTCATTAGGTTATTAAGGCGATATTTTAATATATATAAATGATATATAAAGCACTAAATATTGTTGTCATTAAAAATGCGTTTCGATTTCAATATTTGTTTAATCATGTTATGAAATGTGTTTAAACTGCAGGACAATGTTTTTATTCAGCTGTACAGGCTATCACTGCTTTAGTTAAATTGTACTCTCAGTTTTTCCCTACTAAAAATCTAGTATCACAATTCCCTTTTAAATGACCTTAAGCAACAACCCTGATTAGGGCTTTAATAATATTTCTACAACAACCTCTCTAGCTACTTAGCACTTATAATTGTGTTGTCCTTAATTTGAAAAGGTTAAGAGAATTTCTAGAAATTTCGGAATTTTCAATAAAGCGTATTGTACTAATTATATAAAAGATGCAACTGCGGCTGAAGGCCTAGAAGCCAGTGCTGCGAGTTCATGTATTTAAATAATAAATATTTTATTGTATAAATGATTATAAAAAAAAAATAAATAAATAAAAAAGATGCAGATAAAAGCAAAGAACTCGTCTGAACTAAATAAACAAAAACGATATCCTAACGCGACTACCTTAAAAAACGGTAAAATATTGGAAGAACTCTTCAAATTACTACCCACCAGAAAATAGTATCCATTATATAATTTCAGTGTAGATTATTTGGATTTTTTATTCACTACCGCTTCAACACCTTTATAAAAGTCTCATGAGGTACACGGATATTTGCAAACATTCTCATTTTCTTTTTACCCTCCGCTTGTTGTTTTAAAAGCTTCATTCGTCGCGTAACATCGCCGCCATACTGTGAAAATATGAATAATTTAATAAAATTAATTACTTTTAGCTATATGTACGCACCAGCTTGGCAGTAACGTCTTTCCTGTAAGCTTTAATAGTCTCTCGGGCCAATACTTTTCCTCCCACACAGGCTTGTATGGCGATTTGCACCATCTGCCTTGGTATAAGCTCCTGCAATTTTGCTACCATTTCACGCGCGATAGTTGTTGCTTTCGAAACATGCACAATTCGACAAAACTCTTCAACAGGGCGACCATTCAGATGAATATCCAATCGCACAATATTGGTTAGATGATATCCGTGATCTTCGTAATTGAAACTAGCATAGCCGGAGCTTAAGGACTTCAGATGATCATTAAAATCTAATATTATTTCACTTAACGGTAATATGTATTTCATTAAAATACGATCATCATCTATATTGATTGATGACTCTTGTATCCCCCGTCGATCAACACATAAACTAATTATTTGACCTAGATATTCAGTGGGGGTTATTATGGTTCCTAAAAATATGGTTAAAAACATTAAGCAAATAGGTATAGGTTTTTACACAGTCGAATATCGCATTGATCTATTTAATATGCTAATAATAAGATATGAAAGTAATAATTGTTATAATCATATACCGATATGTACTCTATACAAACAACGCTTAGGAATAATAAGAAAAATATATACCTTTCACCAATGGTTCGTAGTATTCCTTAACATTGAAAGGCTCCGGAAAGAGTGCAGCATTTGAAAGTTCCAAGCACTCTTTTCCCATTTGCTTTATCATTTTCGGATTCCTCAAAATGATTCGGTATGTAACGGATGGTGCAGTAATAATCGGCTCCGTTCCATATTCTTGTTCTAACCGTTGACAGAATACCTCCATGTGTAGCAATCCGAGAAAACCTAAACGCCACCCTTGACCCAAGGCTGGACTAGAATCGACATTTACTGTGACCGCCGAATCATTTAAAGTCAGTTTTTCAATAGCGCCACGTAAAGGCACGTGCTTGGATTGGTCAGCGGGATAAACGCCTGCAAATACCATTGGTTGCTGCGGCTTAAACCTAATGGCAGCTTTTACTGTTTCATTTTTTAGATGAATTGTGTCTCCAATAATAGACTCTTTGCTATTCCTCATGTTACAGGCAATTAAGCCTACTTGCCCAGCCGAGCTGCGAATAATAAAATATTAACTCCATTATAATTAAATATGGTAAAGGAACCCATATAACCACACTCACATTGTTTCGATTGGATCCTCCTTCGGACGCAATATTGTTATGCCTTTAACCGGGTAGGACTTTTTTGTAATCATCGATTGGATTTCTTGACCCACTTTCAGTGACCCGTTCAGTACACAAATTAAATTTAAAGCGCCACGGTATTTGTCGAACCAGCTATCAAATATTAAAGCGCGAAATGGAGGATTGCGATCTACTTGTGGTGGTGTAATTTTCTCAATCACTCTGTCAAGAACAGCAGCCACACCGGTTCCTAATTTGGCGGAAATCTTGAATATTAACAATTAAGCTTCGATATATTTTGCAAATACTCCTATATATTACCTTTAGAACGCTATTAGGGTCGATTCCAAATAAATTGTGTAAGTCATTGCACACACGTTCCGGATTAGCATGTTTAATGTCTATTTTGTTCAGCACTGGAATTATAACCAAGTTTCGCATTTTCGCTAAATAATAGTTGGCTACAGTCTGAGCTTGTACACCATGGCAAGCATCCACCAGTAATATAACCCCATCGCATGCAGCCAGCGACCTTGAAACCTAAAAAAATACGCTAAAATGTTATAAGAGTTGTTTATTGAGAGTGACTTAATGTTTAACCTCATTTGCGAAATCCACATGGCCTGGTGTATCGATCAAATTTAATAAATATTTCTCATTCTTATATGTGTGGAAAATTGAAGCGGTCTGTGCCTTAACAGTAATCCCTCGCTCCCGTTCTACCTGTAAACTGTCCAAAACTTGTGCTCCTGAATTCTGGGCTATCGCACCTGTTAATTCCAATATCCGATCTGCCAAAGTACTTTTGCCATGATCGACATGCGCGATTATGCTGAAATTCCTGATACGTTCAACTGGAATATTTTGGAAATCTGCAACCTTTTCACCGGCATCATTAGAATTACTAAAGCTACTACATTGCCGTCCATGTGACTTTTGTAATTGAAAATCGTGCCTAAAAAGATACTGAAAATCTTGTAGTGTCTTAACGATTTCCCATAAATTCACTATTTACCAACGAATAGGACGAAAAGTACTCAATTTATATGATATAGTAAAAACTCGTTTAAACATTTTTATGTCAAATATAACATATTTATATAAATTTTCATCTGAGCCGATTCAAATCTTTGTCAAACAATTGTAAAATTATCGATTGTAAGACAGCTGTTTAACGAATTGCCAACTAGCTTCAAATCCTAAGGAGGAAACCCATGCATGACGCACGTACGAAAAATATTCACTCGAATTCAATAATTTTCTTTAGCAAAGCTGCGCAAATTTGAAAATGTGTTCCTGGATATTGATTGTAGATAGAACAAAACAAATCTAATAGAAATAAAATTAAATGTAATTACACGGTAAAATTAATATTCGCCTTACAACAAAAAAATAAATAAAACTAAATTATATAGTAAGTCGTGCCTATCCGAAACTCCCATACTCCATGTTAAAACACATTAGCCATATGCTTAGAAATATATATATAAGAGTTTCGGAAGTTCGAGAAATAAGATATTAATTGCTTTTATTGGTAAGGCAATTCCAAAGTTCGTTCGTAATTCTACCTTTTTCTTCTTCTTAATTGGCGTAGACGACGACTTACGCGATTATAGCCGAGTTAACAACAGCGCGCCAATCGTTTCTTCTTTTCGCTACATGGCGCCAATTGGATATTCCAAGCGAAGCCAGGTCCTTCTCCACCAGGTCCATCCAATGGAGTGGAGGTCTTCCTCTGCTTCCCCCGGCGGGTACGGCGTCGAATACTTTCAGAGCTGGAATGTTTTCTTCCATTTGGACAACATGACCTAGCCAGCGTAGCGTAGCACCTGTTGGCAAGAGTTATCCTGCGTTGGATTTCCAGGCTGACATTGTTGGTGGTGTTAATACTGGTTCCTAAATAGACGAAATTATCTACAACTTTAAAGTTATGACTGTCAACAGTGACGTGAGAGCCAAGTCGCGAGTACGACGACTGTTTGTTTGATGACAGGAGATATTTCGTTTTGCCCTCGTTCACTGCCAAACCCATTTATTTTGCTTCCTTGTCCAGTCTAGAGAAAGCAGAACTAACGGCGCGGGTGTTGAGGCCGATGATATCAATCATCTTAATCCTCTAAAAGATTGTACCTGCTCGATTAAGTTCTGCAGCTCGAACTATTTTCTCCAGCAGCAGATTGAAGAAGTCGCACGATAGGGAGTCGCCTTGTATGAAACCTCGTTTGGTATCGAACGGCTCGGACAGGTCCTTCCCAACCGTATTAGTTTTGCAGGGATACCAAATTCAGACATCGCGGCATAAAGGCAGCTCCTTTTCGTGCTGTCGAAAGCAGCTTTGAAATCGACGAAGAGATGGTGTGTGTCGATTCTCCTTTCACGGGTCTTTTCCAAGATTTGTCGTTTGTTGATTTGCCAGGTCTAAAGCCACACTGATAAGGTCCAATCAGTTTGTTGACGATGGGCTTTAATCTTTCACACAATACGCTCGATAGAACCTTATATGCGATGTTGAGGAGGCTCATCCCACGGTAGTTGGCGCAGATTGTGGGGTCTCCTTTTTTTTATGGATTGGGCAGAGCACACTTAAATTCCAATCGTTGGGCATGCTTTCGTCCGACCATATTTTACAAAGAAGCTGATGAATGCTCCCTATCAGTTCTTCGCCGCAACTATCAATTTATTTTTTGAATAGCATATCTTTCGGCCGGCAATCCGTCGGCCCCTGCTTATATATTTTTGTTGTTCTTCATTTTGCGGACAATTGCTATTCGAAAAACTTCTTCATGGTCGGGTAATGAAACGTCTGCTCCATCGTCATCGATTGGGGAATCGGGTTCTCCTTCTCCTGGTGTTGTGCGTTCACTGCCATTCAGCATGCTGGAGAAATGTTCCCCCCATAATTTAACTATGCTCTGGGTTTTCATCAGTGACTAGATCACCTGTAAACACATATTTCTACAAGAGTATGCTCCGGTCGTACCTCACACCGGCGAGGTTGAAATCCTTCATGAAATATATATATCTCGTAAATGACAAGAGCTATTGAAAAAATGTAAATGACAAACTTTTAGGAAATTTCATTGGAGGTCAAAATCGCTATCATTAATACTTCTCGAGATATTCGGCTTTTTAAGTAAGGCTTTATAGAATTTTCATAGATGGTAAGCAATAAAAAATCTATGAAAATTCCATCCAGCCTTACTTAAAACATTTTCAAGGAACTTTTTTAGCGTATATTCAAGGAAATTTCATGAGGGGATTGAACACCTTAATACTTGTACACACACATTCCTTTCCAAATGAAGCTTCCACATACATATACGGCACTTATAATTTAATCTATTTTTCACATGCGAATAATTGCGATTTATCTGCCAATAACGGACTCCTTTTGGAAAAGACAAAAATGCACATTGCACCCACCCTTATAAGTCTGTGGATATTCATATTTCATAAATATATGTACGGACATAGAGGCCGCTTATCGAAATTAATGAAAATAATTAGTACCACTAGGCAATTGAGCATACAAGCGTATAGAGATAGAACATATCTTTATATGTATATGTGAGAGAATCCTCAGAATCGACATTTTTGATTTTCAAACATGAATAAAGTATTATGGTTCAAATATTTTAAGGAAAATCTAAATCTAAAATTTAGCTCTCGATTTTTAAAAAAGGAAAACGGGATTGAAAAATCAGCTTTAAAATAAATTTATTTATTTATTTGTGTATGTCCAATGCGTATAATTATTGATATTAGAGCGTCTTTTTTAAGTATGCGATTGTCCTGCAAACCGTTAAAATTTTTGGAAATATGATGCAGATAACGTTTCCCTCTAATTAGTTGGTCTAAAGTCGATTTATTGTCATAGGTAGTAATTATTTTCCGGTTTGGCTCAAGAAACATACACATGTATCTCGCGAGGAGTTACAAAATCTGAAAATGCTCCTAGTAGGACATATATGTATACAGTATACAGATCTACAGATCTTGATTAATAAGTGCACGCAATTCACATTCGACTTGGAGCGCCAGGTATTCGACCGGTTGCTGCGAGTTGCGTACAAATGTTGCAACATTTTTTAAATGAGCTCGTCGAGAGTCTGGAGTGTTTAATTGCTTCTGATAGCGCGCACATTCGCCATTGCATTGTCTGCTACGGCGCATTACTCAGTGCTGGAGCAGTCATAACAGAATCGTTAAAACGGATGCGAAGGTGCAGCCAAGCGGAAGTAGATCATTTCAAAGTGAGTTTCAACGAAAATATTTTTTCTGGCTTTTGTTTTGTAGGTGAATGTCTTAATTCGATTAATACAGTCCAGTTGGTCTTTTCTTTTTAACGCTAATGAGTAATTTAGGCAATAAATTTAATTAAGAACAGAAAACCGTCTAACAGCCTCCTGGTGTAGCTGCAAATAATGACAAGTTATAACTGTGAATTTATATTTTTAAAACCTTTCCACATTACTATGTTGAAGGGTTAAATGTGAAATTATTACTTAGTATTTACAATAAAATACTATTAGTAACATTTTTGTTAGTTTGGATAAAAATTCGAAGGATACATACAGAAATTAGATTTGACTTGTGGGCATTTTAATGAAATTTTGCGGTTTTTGTCATAATAAATAAGCCAAAGCGTTCAACTTTAAGGCAAGGGAAGGACCAATATTTAGATGGATGGATCGAGAAACTGGAAGGAAACCTAAAAAAGCTTTGTATAAAAAATTACAGCAACATCCACATAAATACCGAATGGTAAACAGTAAACAGTTGAATTTCCAATTTTCTACTTTAGTTATAGGGCATGATGAGCCTAGTATTAGGTTGTCAAAAAAGTCTGGCGGTATTTTCGCTAGTTGGCGCTGAAAGCGCGTAGTTCTAGTTTTATTCGTCGCATCGGGTCTTGCTATACCTTTTTGGAAAGTCGTTCGTGAGTTATAGCGTCGCAAACATGGAGCAAAATAAAGAGAAAATACGGCATATTTTACAGTACTACTACGATAAAGGCAAAAATGCATCTCAAGCCGCCAATAAAATTTGTGCAGTTTATGGATCCGATACAGTTTCCATTTCCACCGCACAAAGTTGGTTTCAACGTTTTCGTTCTGGTGTAGAGGTGGTCGAAGATGCGCCACGCTCCGGAAGGCCTGCCGTCGAAAATTGCGATAAAATCGCTGAATTGGTCGAAAGAGAGCGGCATAGTAGCAGCCGTAGCATCGGTCAAGAGCTGGGCATGACTCATCAAAAATTCATTTCAATTTCAAAAAAAAAAAAAATTCAATAAAAATACCGCAAGACTTTTTTGACAACCCATTATTTGCCAATATTTATAATTAAATAATACTTTTCTAAATTTAAAATTTATTTTTTTTAAATTTCGAAGGTTGACCTTACAAAACAGATGTATGTAGATACCGAACTTGGTTCGAGGTCTCAAGTAGTTTAAGACGGTAGTTTGCATCAGCTAAAACTAATCGAGCTCGATATAGAGTTATATACGTAGTTATATATAAATGATCAGGATGAGGATGCGAGTTGAAATCCGTCCGTCTGTCTCTGTAAGCTGCAATTTGAGTAACAATTGAGTGATTGGAATGAAATTTGAAACACGTGTTCTAAGTAATGAATTCGAATGATAACCCCGCCCACTCCTCACATAACGGTAAAGTTAAAAACTACTAAAAGCGCGACAAGTCAATAACTAAATACGTGACGTCCGTGATAGTATGAGAGAGCTTTATATGAGCCGGTGTTAAAATTGGATTATGGGCGTATCACCGTCCACTTTTAGATAAAATTACATATCTCAGGACCTGCTCGACCGATTTCAACAAAATTCAGTACGTGACATTCTTTTGAGATTCTTATGTCGCAGTGCGAAAATATAACACAATTTTGAATTCCATCTGACTCTTACCTTTCCAGTGTACAAATCAAGAAGTAATTAATATAACGGTATAAAACTTTGCAATAATGTCTTTAGCGTGTGCCATCTTATGACCATAAATGGTACAAATTCAACAAAAACTGTTCAATCCCCTAGGCACCGAATATTCGGACGACAGTATTTATAGTTGACTTTTTACCGAAAATATCGGTCAATGCGTGAGATATACAATTGAAATTCAGGGATAATATTTTTCTGGCAACAGTTTGTGTGTGTGCCAAAAATGGCAACGATTTTCGAACTTCCATGTGACTTTATACTCCATGTTTCGGCGAGCATGCGAGTTATCTCAATAAAAATGAGCGAGCGTGTTTTACTCATAACAGTGTATCTTTGTGACTAAAATGGATAGAATTGGGCGAAAACTTGACTTAGACCCCGTATAATATTCGGGTGACTTTACTCCATATGATTGGTATATGAACCAAAGCCAGCGACATACACGTTGCAAGATTACAAAATGTTCGGTAACACGCTTACTTAGACCGTCCTTGTTAATATTTAAAATATTGGTTCAAGACCTTTCAATTTTTGCAAAAAGTTGTACCAATTCTTATCAATCTGCAATATGCATCAACTTTACATATATAGTAAGTAAATAAAAATATTTGTTCCGAGAATGAAAAATATAGCTCTATAAAAATACTTTGAAAAAAGAATAGTAATAAATTTTATTCGATATGTTTTTAAACAAGCTAGGTAGGTAGATGGAAAAGCGGCTGTTTCAAGACGCACCTAGCGCTTTAGACAGCTCATTGTGTAACCACCATTCTTCAGTCTCTTCTCTGAACCACCTCGTGCTTCTGCTGAAGTCCACTTCTCCCGCTTCTTATTAAATAACTGAAATTAACACAAGATTTTCTCAATTCGTAGCCAATGAAGCGGCAGCTGCTGGAAAGCTAGTTGATGAACTTACTTACCTAATTGACTAATTAAATTTTATTATTCAAACGAATTGAAATAAGAACGCATAGTTTTCCTACCTTGAAGTCAGGAAGCGTGTCCAAACACGAGTGCATTCTCGGAACGAACATTTCAATATGATCGCCCACCTGAATTGTATCTGTTTGGAAGTTACAAGTTTTAATTGTTTGTAATTGTTGACTTGACAAATCTCATAATCTGCTTACAAATTCACCGCACAAATTTAAGGCTGTTTTACACAAACGCAACCAACAATTTGAAACTTTCTAATTCAATAATTCCTTTGCTGCTGCCTTC
This sequence comes from Bactrocera neohumeralis, assembly GCF_024586455.1. Lineage (NCBI taxonomy): Eukaryota > Metazoa > Arthropoda > Insecta > Diptera > Tephritidae > Bactrocera > Bactrocera neohumeralis. The sequence goes on from NC_065922.1 coordinate 39,895,955, forward strand.
GGTGTTCGCTATTCGCTGTAAATGTTGTTATTACTTCTGAAATGCTAACTTCAGAGCTGATTTACTAATGTGGAATAAGTTTCTTATGTGCTTTGATATTTGTTTGCTGCATGTGCGCACGAAAGTATGCAAACTTATTTGAGTGGAAATGCGCAAATGAAAACCCGAAACCGAAGGCTAGTTTCTGGCCTCCGGGCGCATGCAAACATTGACTAATTACTCTCACGAAGAGAAATAAGTAGGAATTAGCAAAGCGTATGGGTGCTGTTTTTGCCAAAAATTGAATGCTAAATCATATGATATAGTTTTTACTTCACTTAGAGAAGTGGATATAAGTTGCATTATTTACGCTGAACAATCTAAACTGTACATATTTCGCTTTCCGGTTAGTGAAGTAACCGATTCGCAAATCGAATCTAAGTTTCAACTAAAAACAACTCAAAATGAACAATGGAAACGCCAACCAAAATGCTACTGTCATTGATAATGGAGACAGAGCAGACCAAATGTTGATTTAAATAAAAGAAAATGTGGACTGCGCTTTCATACAAGTTGTGTGAGGTGGAGCACATGTATAGAAGCTAAGACAGCGGAAGAACAAGTCACCAGAAGCAAAGTTGCCCAAAACAAAGCATAAGTTTCATCTTCATCTAAAGGAGTTAAATTATTTTTTTTTTGCCGTTAGACGATTCGATGCGAAAAAAGGGCTGTATGCACGATGGATGAACGCACCTTGTGTGTGCAAGATTCCTGTGAAGAAAGTATCCACATTGCCTGCAACTCATGTTTATACCATACGTACTCACGCATACATAGACACATACATATATAAATAGTTAATATAATAAAGTGAAGTGGAGGGAAAAAAGGAAACTTCTCGAAAAACTGATAAAAAAATTATCAATGATATTTCTATATTTAGAATATTTTTTGTTTTATTCAATAAAAAATAAACTGTAAAATCACTATTCTTCTTCTTTATTGGCGTGGCGCGCCAGTCGTTTTTCCATTTAGCTGTTTGGTGTCAATTGGAGATTCCAAGTGTAGCCAGATCCTTCTCTACCTGGTCTTTCCAACGGAATGGAGAGCTTCACCCGGTGGGTACTGTGTCGAATTTTTTCAGAGCTGGAGTGTTTTCATCCATTCGGACTACATGACTTAGCCATAATTCGCTGAACTGTGACAATGTCGTCGTATAACTCGTAGAGCTTATCGTTACATGCGCAAAGGACCATAAATCTACCGCAGAACATTTCTCTCGAAAACTCGTAACACTGACTCATCAGATCATGTCCTCGTCCATGCCTCTGCTTCATATAGCAGGACGGGGATGATGATTGGCTAGTAGAATTTGGTCCTCGTCGAGAGAGGATTTTACTGCTCAATTGCTTACTCAGTCCGAAGTTATGACCTGTTGGCAAGAGTTATTCTGCGTTGAATTACGAGAGGTACGATGTTGTTAGCGTTAATACTGGTTCCAATATAGAGAAGATTATCTTCGACTTCGAAGTTATGACTGTCAACAGTGACGCTGGAGCCAATCCGCAACTGCGACTTCTGTTTTTTTGAAGACAAAAGATATTTCGTCTTGCGCTCGTTTACTACCAGACCAATTTGGTTTGCTGCTTTGTCCAACCCGGAGAAAGGAAAACTAACGGCGCGGATGTTACGGCTAATCATATCAATGTGACTTGTACCTTCCTTATTCAAATCTGCAGCCCGAATTATTTTCTCCAGGGGTAGATTGAAGAAGTCGCACGATAGGGAGTCGCCTTGTCTGAAAACTCGTTTGGGATCGAACGACTCGGAGAGGTTCTTCCCGATCCTGAGAGAGCTTTTGGTAATGCTAGACGTAAGTTGACACAGCCATGTTAGTTTTGCAGGACTACCAAATTCAGACATAGTGGCATAAAGGTAGCTCCTTTCCGTGCTGTCCAAAACAGCAGGGTTCTATAAAAGTATCGTACCAGCTGTTCTTTCACATTTTCCGAAAACCAATGATTTCGTTTGCAGCTGCACGTAAGGAGCTTGTAATGCCTTCCCACACTTCCTTTATACCGAGTTCCTGTTGAGTGCTCTCAGAGATCAGGAGTGCAAGTCGAACAGAAAATTGTTCGGCTGTCTTTTGTGGTTGCAGCTTCTCGACGTCGAACTTTCTTTGTATTTGTTGACTTGAGTTTGCTAGACGGAGACGGGTGCATATCTTAACTGCAACAAGATAGTGGTCCGAGTTAATGCTAGAACCTCGGAGTGTACGCACGTCTAAAAAACGTCTTTGGCATCCTGGCGTTAAAGTCTCAAAGGATAATTTTGACCAGGAACAGGCATTCCAGGTGCATGCCTTTAAATCGTAATCCTTAGTACGTTTGCAGTGGATCAAAAGAGGGGTGTCTCATCCGAGACTGTTGTGTCCTTTTCATTGGGGTTTTTTCTTTTACGTGGCGGGTCCGAAACCCAGCGCACAATCCTGGGGATGAATCTCACTCAGAGAACTTTCTTCACCTGCGTAAACTTCCACACATGGCTCCATCCTCCAATCAGTTGGCCTCACTTTATTTTAAATGCCGATGCCGATTTTAATGGGTAATTAAGTTTTTCAAGTTATTGTTTTTATAAATGTAATAAGCCTTCATATACGAGTGTGCAAAACCAATTCAAGGAGAACAATGCATTTTTGATTATCCTTGTATTACTGCATTTTACGCCAAAAATTACAATTTATTTTAGGTGCAGCTTAACCGCGTTCACTGCATAGTGCCTTATGCCGCTCTGAGACCACATTATGCGCAAATCACGTGTTTCTGTACATACATATATGTGTATGCATGGGTTACATAACTATATTGTAGCCACCGATGCAATGAGTTTAACAAGTAGTGTACAGTGGGGCAATTTTATATAATTACCATGACACATACTAAAAAAATGTTCGCGGTTTCATTAAGGTACCGCACATACAATCACCAAGTATATAGAGTGAAGTCAGCCGGATGTTCGAAAATCCTGATATTAGTTATATGGGGGATAGGTCAAGTTGGCCGATATATACAGCATAAAGTCACCTGGAAGTTCGAAATTTTTGATACAGAGAATTACTATTGGGTTGATTTGGACAATTTTGGGTCAAAAGATGGCATACGAGGGCTGCTATATATATATTCTGGCTTAGGGCAGCACTAAGTGTTGTCAGGTGCAATTTGACATTTCCGTTGGAAAGTTTGACATTTTTTAGCATAACATCACTCAGAACGTTTTGTCATTTAATCGTGAATTGTTTTATTTACAGGGAATTAAAAAATTCAACTCGGCCAAAAAATGGAATTAATTCGTGAACATTTTCTCGAACATTTTTCACAACTTTCGACGTGGATTATCACGACAAGAGTGCATCGATGAACTAAAATCTTTGTATGACCATCCTATAGCACTGTGAAAAACTGGTACAACGAATTCAATCGTGGCCGACGCTTGCTCAAAGACGAATTCCGTGAAGGTCGTCCAAAAACAGCCGTTGTGCCAGAAAAGATCGATGCCGTACGTGAACTGATAATGCAAGACCGTTTGTAACATACCTTCAGACCAATATCACCTATGCATTTCTCCCACCAACATCATCTCGATATTATTTTTATTGGCCGTAAAAAGGTTTGTTCTCGTTGGATCCCGCACAATTTGACAATCGCTCAAAAAAAGGCTCGTAAAAACAAAAAAAAAGCGTGGATTGGTGTAAAGAAACGCTGAAAAATACGATCGCGGTTTAGACGTTTATGGTCACAATTGATTTAAAGTTGTATCCATCGTATGGGAAGTAGGCTGGTTGTAGTCCGATTTCACCCATTTTTACATACCATAGAAATATTAAAAGGAAAAATTTATTCGAAATCGGTTTGTCTGGGGTCTCGAAGTTATTGATTTATTGTGCCACATCCATCGTTTTCACACCGGTTTTTTAACCATGACCAGGTTATATGAGCAGGGTCATCTTCGGATTTCATAAATTTTCACAGTGTCGGTAGGAATTCTCATAATATTCGAGCTTAGCAAATTTGGTTGTTGTAGCTTTAGTAGTTAAGAAGATAAGTACATTAAATATATTAGGGGGTGGGGCAACGCCCACAGGTTCCCCTGGCTACTGCGATCCCCTGTGCGAAATTAGAGTTTTATATCTTGTTTAGAGCTTAGTTGTGGCACTTTGTAAGTTTTCGTTTAATGACGATTTGTGGGCGTGGCAGTGGTCCGATTACGTCCGCCTACGAAACTTGAAAATTTGTTTTTGCACTAAGCAACCCGCGTACCAAGTTTCATTAATATATCTAAATTTTTACCCAAGTTACAGCTTGCACGGACGGACGGACAGAGAGACACTCATCCCGACTTGAAATTTTCTCGTCAGCCTGATTATTTATATATACAAAAACCTACATTTATCTTTATTTAGTTTTAGTTGATACGTACAACCGTTAGGTGAAAAAAACTATAATACTTTGTAGCAACTGGTTACAAAAGTATAAAAATTGGCGGGAATAGTTCGTTATGAGGCCTACTTCTCCGAAAAACATAACCTCAAAAACTACTAAAAATTTAGACATGGCCAATTTTTTTGTGACTCCAGAGATATTTGCTTATAAAAAATGTAAAATTTTGTACTTTTCTATTATGTATTTTTCTGTTTTCATTTGAAGAAAAGTCTTGCAGAGTCGTATATTAAAGCTTGTCGCGGCTTATGGTGTTCATGCTTTATCAGAAGCAACTGCAAAAGATCGTTTCAATGGTTCAGAGATAATGACTTTGATGTGAGAAATAAAAATTGTGGAAGACCACAAAAAAGTTCGAGGACGCCGAACTGCAAAATTGGATGAAGATGATACTTTGAGTCAAAAGCAAATGACAGCCATGTAAAATGGTGTACAACAAACAATTTCAGACCGTTTGTAAGCTATGGGAAAGATCCAAACGTGTGAAAAATGGAAAATACCGAAAAAACAGTTGTCAAATTGTGCGAAACACGAAAGAAAATCAGTTTTGCATCGAATTGTCACTGGCGATGAAAAATGGAGTTATTTTAAGAGTTCTAAACGGAGAAAAGCATGGATTAATCTGGGACGACTGCAAAAATGTATCGATTCGGTAAGAAGGCAATGCTCTGTGTTTGGTGAGAACAGAAGGGTGTAATATATAATGAGCTCCTAAAACCTGGTGAAAATGTTAATACTAATCGCTACAGGCAACAAATCATCAATTTGAACCATGCATTGATCGAAAAACGACCGAAATGGGCCCAAAGACACGGTAAAGTAATTTTGTTACACGACAATGCACCTAAACACAAAGCAAAATCGGTTCAGAATAGAATCAGAGAACTCGGCTGGTACCTTAAAAATTCTAAAATCTGAATAAGTTTGACAATGCTTACAATTAAAAAGAATTTTTAAAATTTTCAGATAAAGACGTTGATAATAAACTTGTAAATGCTTACGGGTATGGAACTAAAAGAGTTTGGATGGTATTTATACATTTTTGGCAAAACCAGCAAATTATTCCATAAATAAACGTGGGTTTTAAATATGTCTGGAATACTTCTAAATATAACGGTAGTAGCAGTTGTTAAGTGGCTTACAACTAGACAATTCCATTGCAGGTTAACTACATGCTTTTATGCATATGTAAGAGTATATGTTAGCATATTTAGTATATACATCACGAACTAGAAATTCCAAGCCTTCAAAATGGATGTTGTTGTAATTATATTGTAATGTTTTGTATGCGTTTGTGAGAAATTAAGTCAAAATCAAGAGTGGTTGTCATTGAACTCTTATTCGTGCATGTGCATTTTGTTACTGTGTTTAGAGATTGGAGATCGAAATGTTGATGCAAAATACCGAAAGTCGCATAAACTCTTTATTTAGCCGAAATAGTCTTGCAACTTTGCAAAGTTTTAGGTGCCATTTTACAACAATGTGGCACGTGCAAGAGGCAAACATAAAGCTCTTTACCTTGCAAGCAATTTTGTCCATTATGAGTATTCACACGTGGTATGGCAGTAAGTAAGTTCTAAGTAAAGGAGTCCATTTGATGCGAAGTTATATAATATCACATTTAGAGGGAAATAAAAAAGACTTAACTTCTTTGCTTTAATGAACGTTTTTTGATGAAGCAATAAATGCGCAGTTGTTTTCACTAATTAAACCAATATTTGACTTTTTTTTATCTGGTTGAGCAAAACCTATACCGCTGCGTAGTAGAAATGATATAGACAAGGTTTCAAGTTTTTCGATATTTCCTCGAACTACTTCATTTTTATTTTGTTTTTATATTTCAGGTTCTTTATCACTGAACGCCTTAAAACTTTGTTAAAAGTTCAAAAAATTGCCTAAAATTTCATAAATATTTTATTTTTGAAAAAAGGTGTTTATAATACCTGTACTGAAAACTTTTAAATGGTTAATGAAGGATATCATAAATTGGAAACACAGAGAAGTAAGTTAAATCTATATTAATAGGAGGATTAATTAGTAGAACTCTGAAGTATAGTCCCTAATTCAACGTCTTATTAAGGCACGGTTGAGTTATGAATTCTGAAAGGCTTTACTGCAACAAAAATTTACGATTTAACATACACACTTACATCGATGATGACACTACTGAAGGTTTTCATTTTAATCGATCCCATTTTATGCCGAAATCACATTTCTCAGTAACTAGTTGACCAATGTCAAATTGATATGCAGTGTCGGACAAAACATATTGAACTGAACTCCAAATGACAATTTTGGATAATGTAATTAAATATAGAGACAAATTGGTTATTTAGTGAAACTATGAAAAACCTTATAATTTTTTCTATTAGTTCAATTTTATACGAACGAAATTACAAATATACCCAATATTCACTTCGACAAAACATATTGAACTAATCGCAGTTATTTTCAGACGATCATTTTCTACGCAATTTGAGCAATGACATAAAAAATCAGCATTATTTTAGTTTAACCAAGGGTCTTTCCGTAAAAAGTTGTGACGCGATTAAAATTCTATTTATTTTGAAAAAATTAATAACAAAAAGTGGCCATGGCTGGAAACAAGCATTCAATTCAACTAAAACAATTAATTATTAAAGACTACAAGAATGGATTATCACAAAAAAAATTTTAACACATTTCGTGCCAACAAATAAACATAAATAGATTTGTGAAAACTCAACACAACATGACGATTAAAAAATACTAAAAAAGTTTTAAGCTAAGTCGGCAGCGAGCGTGGATACTCGTAAAGCCTTAAATTTAAAAGACGTACTATACAAAGAAACGCTTGTGCAGGTGGGCTTACAAGTTATAGGGTAGCTAAAACAACACATCAACTGAAACGATGGAAAACAATACTTTTCTCTGATAAATCAAGAAGAGTTCGCCGACCAAAAAAAGAAAGGTTAGATCCCCGACACTGCCAAGTGATACGAGGGCTGCTATATATATTCTGTTCTAGGGCAACACTAAGTGTTGCCAGGTGCAATCTGACATTTCCATTGGAAAGTTTGACATTTTGTAGCATAACATCACTCAGAACGTTTTGTCATTTAATCGTGAATTGTTTTATTTACCGGGAATTAAAAAATTAGTCTCGGCCAAAAAATGGAATTTATCACGACAAGAGTGCATCGATGAACTAAAATCTTTGTATGGCTATGAAGCACCATCCTATAGCACTGTAAAAAACTGGTACAATGAATTCAATCGTGGCCGACGCTCGCTCAAAGACGAATTCCGTGAAGGTCGTCCAAAAACAGCCGTTGTGCCAGAAAACATCGATGCCGTACGTGAACTGATAATGCAAGACCGTCATGTAACATACCTTCAGATAGAGGCATGCCTATGCATTTCTCCCACCAGCATACATTCGATATTGCATGAACACCTGGCCGTAAAAAAGGTTTGTTCTCGTTGGATCCCGCACAATTTGACAATCGCTCAAAAAAAAGGCTCGTGTGGATTGGTGTAAAGAAATGCTGAAAAAATACGATCGCGGTGCTTCAAAAAACGTTTATAAGATCGTCACAGTTGACGAATCATGGATCTATGCATATGAGCCCGAAACAAAACAGCAATCGACAAAAAAAAAATTAAAAAAAAAAAACATTTTCGTTGATAAATATGCCTATTCACATTATTAGGCCAGAAATAAATATAGCAACCTACGTATACCTTGCTGGCAATATATTATGGGGATGTTTTTCTGGGTTTGGTGTTGAACCTCTTCATCGAATCAATGGCTCGATTTATAAAAATAATATTCTTGAGAACGTGTTGCTTCCCCATGCCGATTGGAACAACAACCTAAAGCAGACGTCGAAACTACAGAGGGATAGACAGAGAAGGAGTGAATGGAAATAAAAACAAATTGTTCGAAGCTGCAAAACAAGCCTGGTTAAACATTCCACAAGTAGTTATTAACAATATTATAGCTTCTATGCCAAATAGATGCAGTGAAGTAATAAAAAATAATGGTTATGCTCTAAAATATTAAGCAACAATTATTATTCCAATAAAATAAAATATTAATATTATGAATATGTTTAATTTTTTTCATATAAAATGGCATGGTGTCAAATAATTTCTAAGGCTTTGTATGTTTTCATTAAATAAATAATTATGCTTCAAATCTGAGTGATTTGTTTATATTTATAATGATAATTGCGAGAATAGGAGATGATAATGTAATTAATAGATATGAGTCCAACATATTTCGTCCGACTCTGTATGTACAAGTATATCACTTTTCAGTCATCCTTCTACCACAGATTGAACCGTTAAGTTTAAAAAAAAAATGGAGCAACCGGTGAAACTCGTAATTGAAGAGAATTATAAAAGCATATGTTAAAGTAAGAAGTTAGAAGCGGAGTAACTGCATTTCCTGCGCTAATGATAACTTTTTAAAAATTCACATGACTAATATGTCAGAAATAAAAACTCTTTAATTGCTCTGTCTTTGTTGTTTATGTCGGACATTTACTTCGATTCAAACCCCCGTTTTAAGTTTATTTGTGGTATTTTTTGTTTGTTAAAGCTATGAGGTACTCGTGCCCTTGATTTGAAGTTCACACAACAACGTTTAAATCAAATTGAAATTAAGATTTGTTAGACCAGAAGCCATGAATGCTTGCAGAGCATCGGGAAAGAGCGTAACTTCAAATGCAATCCACAAAATAACGGTAAGTATTTATTCTAAAGAGAATAACTGCGTTTAATGTTGCAACAACTACAATGCAGACATAAATTTGTAGGTAGCGAATTCTTATCAGCGAATATATGGCACGACGACGTCTTGACTAGGCACAAAAGCGCCAGCCTGTCTAGGATTGCCGGACACGGCGAATCAAACAGATGACTGAGAGAGCGAATGCGAGGGATGACCGTAAGCACATGCGTACGCACAAATATCCCCATTTACGCACGAAGACCCGAGCATTGGACAGGAGCACAAAACGAACGTTATGGTGTACATCTCCTATTTGTATATACACGAGTGTATAAGTACTTGCAACGTTAAAAACAGAGTAATGATTGAGCGGCATAAGCAGCATACTGAAGTCGTATGTTCGACTTTCGGAGAATTTTGTTCGAAAAGCTTGTGGAACATGGCACAGCAGGCTAATGAGCGCATTGTCGGCGAGCACCCGAAGCAAAGTATGGCTGTGGAATGCTTTGTTGCTGCGAGCGGCGGTAGCGGCTTGCCGAATCGGGTGGATCTCCGAAGCCACCTGATACATACGAAATGTTGCGCAGCACTTGGCCGTGTCGCGGCAGTCGGTTACGAAATCTGGAAGTGCTCGCACGCTTTAACGGCATTCAAAAACTTCAGGATGGTGAAAAATTCGCGCCGCGATGCCTAAAATATACATTAAATAAAGCAAATAGCACAACTATTTGGCCGACCGAAGGGTGGTGCCTTTATAACAGTTGTGGGTTGTGTGCAGGGAGTGCATCAAACCGAACAGAAAAATGTGTTTCAAACAGTAGTTAAAAGTGAAAGTAGTACGAAGTTAAATAGTTCAGTAGAAAAACAAAATTATCGCAGAGCACTTCATGAGACTCGTGCGAAGATATCAGACGCAAAGATGCTTCGTGTTTTTTACGTGAATGTTTGTGTGTACCTTGATTTACCGCGTTCGACAAATGCTGCCTTAACATAAGGACCAAGTGGTAAATTAGTGGCGAATCGTGCTAATTGTCTAATTAAATTAATATCAGCTCCAGCCATGAGGTTCACCAACACTTTCTCACATATACACATACATGCCAACATACGATAAAATACCCACACATGCATATTTTTGTTTGAGCAAATAATTTCTTACACATTTATCCTTTAATCAGATGCACGCACACATACACACCCATGCTCTAGGGAACGGCATGCTGACAGCGCGTTGGTGGCTCAATTCCAGCAGCCAGAGATTACTTACTTGCAAAATTCTCCATGCGATGTGTTAATGCGGCAAATGAGCGACAAAAATAGAATACAAACAAAAGCCCTCACAAGACTGCGCGCAGATACCGATACAATCAACAGATAAGCATGTGCACTTGCCTGTGTGTGTGTGTGCGTGCCAATGTACAAATGAGTACGAATGGTTTGGCGAAATTCCCATTTGTATACACATACCCAAGCACGTATGTGTGTGTATGTGAGTGTGTGCGCCCTGCGATATCCTGTTGATCTGAGCCCCCAACTTTGAGTGGCGGGGAGTGTATTCAGAATTACAATTAAACGCTGTTGCCGCACACACTGACAAACATTCCTTGGTGACACACACAATCATGTACATATAACGACATACATACGTACACATGCATGTATAAAAGTGGCCCCTCCCACATAGTAAAGTCGCTTGCTTATGTGTTGATGCATGCCACATTCAACAGCTTTCGGTAATCAACATTCGCATACTTCTGTCAGGGCAATACCCCTGCCCGCGAGCCGCGCTGTGTGCCAGCGGGTGCGTATGAGTAACAAGTGATTGGGAGTGTTCGCTGCGCACAAAGCGACGACTTTTGCGTGACTGTGGCGTCGGATTGCACACTTTAAGGTGTCGGACCCCTTTAATTGTTAAGCATAGATAAATAAGCGTCGATATAGTTCAGCAGTTCCGATAGCTACCACTGAGAATACTAAAAATATATGAAACCTTGTGTCTTAATGCTTTTTTTTTATTAGCTGCAACCAATTTGATTGCTCTTAAATTTGCTGCTATCCACCAAATGCCCGCTTAGCATTAAACGCTTTCAATTTATGGCTATTTACTTTCGCTTGTGTTGTTGTGTTGTTTATCCTTGCCCTTGCGAACGGCTACAGCTTTTCGCGCTTTCATGGAACGGCCACAACCGCCGCAATCTTCAACTTCTATGGTCGTTGCCCATTAAGTGCAAACCAATGCTAAGCAAAACAGCTGAATACACAACGAAGACAAATGAAAGCTAACCGAGAAGCGTTAGAGCGTAAATAGTTGTGGCGAATATGACAGTGTCGACTTAATTATTAGGCGAACCCGCTCACTTTGCGGTGGCGTGCATATGGAAAACGTAAATCTGGTACACTGTTCAATTTGTTTTTGCTTGCAGTATGAACGCACGGCTGAACGTTGTATCCTCTGTTTTAAAGGAAAATTTGACAAGATTGCTGTAGAGCGGCCCTATTATGCTTCTTCTGGTGGTAATAACAACTCATACTGACTACAAATAGTTTGCTAGCTATTAATGAAATATGTTTTCCACAATAATAATGGCGATAATTAAAGTCAACTGGTTAGAAGACGTTTTCACATTGGCAGCTCTAAGCTTCTAAAACATTAAATAAGTCGGAAACAGAAGAGAAAGTAACTTTTAGGTATAAGTCTGGCGTTTATATGAAATTCGCTTCATGTTTTATCCAATGTTTGCGCTACAAAATTGCAATTCGGAAAGAAAACCTCAAGGGAATAAAATTTGAAAGAAATGTCAAAGCCTGCTGAACTAGCTGTATTCAATTCGTCGTGCAGGGCTTTATTCTGAATAAATTAAATAAATTTGTGCTACCTGCAGCACTTAAATATAAACATAAGTCTTTTTAATTGGAAAATAATGAGGAATTAAATGAAATAATTTGCCACATAACTAATTAGTTTTTGCTCATCTATAAAGTTATTTAAGAAAGCATGGTTTGTCATTACTGAATACAGTTATTGACTACCGACGTATTCCACTCTGTTTAACTTCAGTTAAAGTGTTTCAATCTTAATTTCAGCCTTTGTCTACAGCCAACTTTAAATTGGGTTAATTAATTAGGTAATAATAATAGTGCTTATCAAGCATCGCTTTGAAACATTACTTCATATATGTATGTACATTAAGTGCTACTCTTTTTTGTGGTTTGTTCTCAGTTTAAAATACTACTCTTTGGTTAATTTACCTTCAGTTGCCTGGTGATTCACTTATCTCAAGCGGCTTACCACTTCTGCCTATTCGTCAAACATTTCTGCTACACATCCTTTCTGGTTGTCTTGCCGTCGGAATTTTGTTAAATCAAAATGCTTAATCTCTGAATTCGTCGCTATGTTTCAGTATCTAAGGAAGTAAATTCTTTGCCAACCCTATCCATTTTAGTCGACACTGCTGTTTGGCGGCTTATTTGTCAAGATTTTTGTAAGTTTGGTACGAGTAATTACATAGAAGAATATAAGTAAGGCCAAATACATAGTCGCCAATGCTTACGTAGAAAATCTTAAATTAAATACAATAAAAAAAAACTAAATTTTATGGAAGAAACTGCTTATAGCAATTTATTATTCAGGTCAACTGTTGTAGCTTCGGAAGAGTATTAGAAATGTAACTTCGTGTTATTCTGAATCATCGCTGTGTGTCACCCGGTTAGACACCAATGACGATTTTACATAAACCTAAAAGGTTTTTTCCCTAGCACGAGTAGAGAGCGATTATTCTTAGAGAATTGATTTAGATTCGGTTTTTCATCGAAACTAGCTTGCTTTGCAGATTGCGGCTGTTTGTGGGAATTTCAGCAATACGAGACTTCAGCCAGTATGAAATGACGTTAATTGCATTTGATTTGTGATTTCTGTAAAATTGAAGAATGTAGAATGCTTTTGACCGATGCTACGGCTGCTACTATGCCGGTGTCTTTCGACCAGTTCAGCGATTTTATCGCAATTTTCGACGACAGGCCTTCCGGAGCGTGGCGTATCTTCGACCACCTCTACACCAGAACGAAAAATTGAAACCATCGTTGTGCGGTGGAATGGAAACTGTATCGGGTCCATAAACTGCACAAATTTTATTGGCGGCTTGAGATGCATTTTTGCCTTTATCGTAGTAGTACTGTAAAATATGCCGTATTTTCTCTTTATTTTGCTCCATCTTTGCGACGCTATAACTCACGAACGACTTAAAAGAAACAATCAGTCAATCAAACACGTGTTAGCGCGTAAAATGAACCGATGCGACGATTTAGAACTACGCAAAGCGAAAATACCGCAAGACTTTTTTGACAACCTAATACTATGAACCTTTTATGCAAATCTCTTTAACATTGAATCGCAGCACGAGCTTCGTTGCAATTTCGTTCGACAAACTGTTCAAAGACTGAAAAGCTTCACAGCACGGCATTTAATGCATGTAAAACCCAAGGTTCACCATCATATGGTATTTTCTTACACACATAAATACCCAACTGGAAAATGGGTGCTGCATTGCATAGATATCTATGCAGCAATTCCAAGTAAGCTAATTGAATATGAGTGCTGGCGTTTCGACACATATTTTGGAGTTAATTTTTGTTTATCCGCCTGGCGGTATTGTTTTTTTTTGTCTCGAAATGACTCTTAGAATCATTCATTAAAACATAAGTCGAAAATAAATTTGAATATATTTACTTGTATGTTATAATTTCGTGTGAGAACAATTTCGTGTGAGCACTCGAAATGCCAGTGTTCCTAAGCTTTTATATATACTTTTGTTTCCAAATCTCAGCTTTCCAACTGCACCTGTGCCACCCACACCTATACAAACATACATACATTTAACATTGACACATCACGTGCTTGTGTGTGTTTGCAAAAATGCCAACTGTGCGTGCGTGATTCGGATAGCAACTCGGCGCGTAACAGTTTCCAAAATGCAGGTGCTACCAATCAAGCTGCTGGGTATCAGCAAAGCGGCGAACACAAAGAGCAGCAACGGTGCTCATTTCGCCGTGATGCTGATACCGTCATGTTTGCGGTCTTAATACGCTCACATTTCGCTTCTGGTTCCATTTAAAAACTAATTAAACAGAAATGACATAAACACTTTTACTGCAGACGTGCACCGCCAAAGATCTACAAATGCACACGCGAGCTTTCGCATACATACAAACACACATGAAATTGCATACACCCACATAACTCATGTAAGAGTTCTTCTTAAGTTTTTCGTGAGTGCAGTGCAAACTAAGCTGTGACAGTAGCGGCGAAGACAAAGTCTTTCATTAACTTGAAAATCAAAAAAATTCCAAGCAAAAAGTATTACGGAGAATATACTAAGTAGTAGTAGCAGTACCAATATATACATAGGTATATAAGAATGCAAATAGTAAAAAATGTGTTTGTATGAATCGAGTCAAGGTCAAAAACTTACACCGTAATGACGGCTCAGCTCCGCATTCCAGTTTGTGCACAGGGTAAGTAACAAGAGCAGATATTATAATTAGTTATGCATGCCAACAGCGGCTAGCCAACTTCCGTGTTTAAGAAACTCGTGCTTTTTGGCGCTATGTATATATCCCTTTTTGTTTGGTGAAGAAATTAAGCGAAGGGATTTATTTTAGGAAATCTTTCGAAGTACAGCCGACGAAAGTTGTCTTCAAGGACTTGGAGGTGCAGGTGTATCAAGGCAGCTATCTTTTGGAAATATTGGCAGACGATAGATGAAAAAGATAAAATACCTTTTAAAAGAAGCATTATTCTCAAAAGCTACCTAAACTGATTAATTCTATATTATCATTGGTTTAATCAATCAAGTGATTCATACATATTTGTGAATTTTAATTGGACCATAAAACTAAAAGTATTCAAAAACATAATCTGACATAACTTTCATTAATGGGTGTACTATTTTACATTCCAGAAATGCTGTTTGAAAGCTACAAAAATATGTTGTGTTTGTATGGGCTTCAGGGCCGGCCCGAGACAACTTACCGGTCTAAAGAAGGCGGTGTCACCCCGTTGTTGAGTTTTTATCCCGACTCGTATTAAGCTTACTCATACCCCCTCGAGTGTATAATTTTTATATGGGGAGTGAGGGGAATTATGGTCCGATTTCATTCATTTTCACAATTTCAATATGAGTTCTTATAGGATTTATCTTTAGCGAATTTGGATATTTGGCGTAAAGTTACAAAATTTCTAGCCCAAAAGTGTTCCCTGCTACTTCGATCTTCTGTTCTACAGTTCTATATCTTAGTTTAGTGTTTAGTTATTGCACTTTATACATTTTCTTTTAATTGCGTTTTTTGGGCGTGGTAGTGGTCCTATTACGCCCATTTACAAGCTCCTTTCTTCCGCCTTCCTTTTTTTGCCAAGTATGTACCAAGTTTCATCAAGATATCTTAATTATTATTTAAGCTACTGCTGCACGGACGGACGGACAGACAGACAATCATTCGAATTCCAGCTCGTCTCATCATCCTGATCATTTATATATATATATATATATATATAACCTTATATCGATCTCGATTAGTTTTAGATGTGATACATACAATACAAATTAAATAAATAAAGTAAATTTGTATTTTTTGTTTTATATTTATTGAAATAAAATATGTAAAGAACGTTAGCCAAAATGCCGCCCCAAAATTCTTGCGCCCATGGCAATTGCCTAACTTGCCTATATAGACGGGACCGGCCTTGATCTGCTTGTGACTGGTGACGAAAAATGTTTTCATAACGACAAAATGCAAAAAATTTTAATGTGAAACCAATTATCCAAATCAACGGCAAAGCCGAATATCCATAATGCCAAGGTAATGCTGTGTATTTGGTGGTCCGGTATTATGAGTTTATAAAACCGACCGAAACCAACAATAAGGAAAACTACCGACAACAACTAGGCAAATTGAAGTGACCGTGTGCCGAAAAACACTCAGAATTTGTGACTAGACATTAGGCAATAGTTTTTCATCATGACAGCGCTCAGCCTCAGGTCGCCAGACCGGTGAAAACAATTTGGAAAATAGCGGCTGGGAAGTACTTCCCACGCCTTATAGACCAGACCTATCCCCTTCTGGCAGCCTTTTGTTCAGGTCGTTTTTGTGGAATGCCAGAATCGGTTTGATTCATCCTTAGCCGCCAAGCCCGCACAACTCGTTTGGATGAGATCCGCAAATTGTCAGAATCTACATTGTCACACCCTATATCTATCTTGATTAGCTTTGGGTGATTCAAACAACTGTTAGGGGCATACAACTAATATATTCTGTGGCAACACTCTTGCAACGCTATAAAAAGGGGCACGAATATAGTTATATTTAGATAAATAAAAGTATCCTTAATCATAATTAGACATAGTTTTTATTAGATTTAGGATTATTTGATGATTTTTAATCCACTGGCGTTCAACATGCTTTTCAATTGTATGATTGAATGGTTACCTTTAACCTAAACTAAACTGCTAACGACCAGATTATATTCATCCTTTTTACTTTCAAAGAAACATGTCGAGATGTAGGTTTACAGAGCAGTGATTATTATTTCTTTATAAAAAGAAAACCATTAAATAAATTGATTCTTAATATATGATGTACTTATTTGGTTCATTGATAAACTTTACAAAGCAATCATTTATTAAACAATTTGAACGGTAATAGAGGACTGGGTCTGCAGCGTTCGACAGCTGAACATAACATAAGTATGTAAAATGACTGCAAATTAACGGATGGAATTGAGACCAGACCAGAGATTACCATAGGTAGAGAAAGTAAGCGTACTGTACAAAGAATAACTTGCTATAAGGACTACGTATAAAGCATTACGATTAGGTACATTAAAAATGAGAGCTTGAAGTAAAATATCATTGAATAAAAAATAACTAATATATTATATTTTAACTACAGATTTGGACTAATTAAGCAGATTACAAACAAACAGAATTGACGGGATTTTAAAGTTTGTAAATATGAAACTATCCTCAGTAGAAGATTCTTGAAGGGGAAAATATCACAACTACCCTGAGGAGCCCCTGAAGTGGAGAGATATAGATATTTTCATAAAGTGCAAATTGCCAATTTCCCGCAATAGTTAAGCAGATAATTAATTATCATAAATAAACAAATCTTTAGCGACTCAAAGCAGAGAAATGTTTCAGCTCATAATAATTTCACAGAAGCAAACGTGGCGAAATTCCAATTCGGTGCTTTCTGAATAATACATAAACACACAAGTAATAATTTCTAAATTAACAAATTAATTGGAAATCTTAGTTTTTCTAGCGTTAGGACACATACACACACAGTTGTTGCAAATTAACTTTTTAATCGTCCGCAAAAAATAGTTCGTGTTTATTGCAAGTGATTTTGGACTTTTTATAAAGAATTCAGACTAATTAATTGCAATTTAAAATTTATAGCTTGAACGTTGCCACAAAAAGATGGCGATATCAGGAATTTGCGGAATTTTTATCAAATGCAATTTGATTGCTCACCGACACTGCTGAAATCGAGTCTAAAATCTGTGTAGGTGTATAAATAAATGCAAGCAATAAAAATATCAAAAATCCTATTTGTTTAATTACTTTCATAAATTCGCTTGAATACATGTATTTAAATCATATACTATATTATAAAATTATAAACAGTGATTTCTTTTGAAATTTAACATTTGCTAATTTGTGAATGGTTATTTAAGAAAAAAGCAAGGATGTTCTGCATCAACCAGAACAAATGGAAGTCAAAAGGAAACAGGTCTAGACTAGAAGCTTGTAACGGTATTTCTCACAACATTAGGCCGGACATTGTCTAGATCTTAACTAGGTCCCACATATGATCTTTTGCTTTGCT
This sequence comes from Bactrocera neohumeralis, assembly GCF_024586455.1. Classification (NCBI taxonomy): domain Eukaryota; kingdom Metazoa; phylum Arthropoda; class Insecta; order Diptera; family Tephritidae; genus Bactrocera; species Bactrocera neohumeralis. Next base: position 39,914,033 of record NC_065922.1, read on the forward strand.
TAAACTAATGAAGAAGAACTCCTCTCAAAAATATTTTTTCAGGAACAAAGTACGACATATTTGAGGAAAAAGATTTTTGTTGCTTACGCTTAAAAAAATGCATAAAACTATATACTGAAAAAGATCCACAAGAATATTAGCTTTCCGACGCAAGTTCGGAATATTGGAATAATAATCGAGTTATGCCACGCCTTGATACGCCTCATCGATATAGTTACATACAAGGTGAATTCCAAAGTAAACAGGACTTTTTGAATATAGCGCCCCCTGCTGGCGCCATCTATATGTTGAATCGGTGCGTTAGAATCTGCTATCTTTATTGATTGTCCAGTGAGAATTTCATGACATTTCATAGATTGGAAGTGAAGTTATTGCGTTTTAAGTGTCAGTATGTTTGTGTTATCGGTGCGAAAATGAGCTTCGAACAAAGAGCCAAGATTAAATCTTGTTTTAAAATTGGTAAAACTTTTACCAAAACGTTTCAATTGATGAAACAAGTTTATGGCGTTGATTGTCTATCCCGTAGCAGAGTGCACGATTGGTTTCAACGTTTTCAAAGTTCAAAGTGAGGACATAAATGACGATCAACATGTGGGCCACTCAAAATCCGTGATCACCGGAAATTCCATCGAAACTGTGCGTGAATTCATCAAAAATTAGCCGAAATCATCATTGAAATTCATGGAAATGGAATTGAACATCTCCAAAACATCGATTTATCGCATTTTGACCCAACAGTTGGGCTTACGAAAGGTGTGTGCACGGTTTGTTCCGCACAAATTGACTGACGACCATAAATTGCTCACAATCCAACATTCGATCGACGCTTGTGACCGATTATTTGACCAAAAATCACATTTTAACCATTTACCACTCCCCGTATTCACCTGATAAGACACCGTGCAATTTCTTCCTTTTCGGAAAAATGCATTTGATCATGAAAGGAAAGCATTATGCAGACGTAGAGGCCATTCAAAAGGCTTGCACCGGCATACTGGCGGCCATACCGGCCAACGAACTAAAACACTCGTTCGACATGCTTTTGGACCGTGCAAAAAGCTGTATTGAAGCAGAAGGAGACTATTTTGAATAAGTTGATTTTGCTGAAAAAACCAAACCAGGACCGAAGTCCTTTTTACTTTGGAACACACCTTGTATATGCTCAATAGTAGTCATTATGATGACAACTCTTTTTGTTGAAACTTGTGAAACGTAATGAAATATTTTACTAAATCGTCAATAAAAACAAATTTAAGAATTTTACATGAAGGGAGTTAGAACGACTTTATCATTGCTATAATAATTTAACTCCTCCTTCAGCTCAGAGGTTTAGAAGTATTTCGGGCTAACCCGCTAGAGATAAAAAAATTCTTTCATTTCATTTATTCTATTATAACTTTTTATATATTTTTCTCGTGATTGTCTTCATTAAAAAAAGTAATTATAATTTCTGTAAAAAATGTTATTTTTCCTGAAACCAAAATATGAAATATTGCTTTAGGTTTGGAAAAATGTTAAATGAATTAATTTTAATAAAGTCAACAACAAAATTTGGCAGTAATGTTTGGCATTTTTGGCATTTTAACGTCAGAAATTCGGTGTTTTCTTTCTGTCCATCAAAAAATAAAGTTGTAATTGCATGAAATTTTAAAATCGACCACGTTCCAATCAAGAATGCTGAGCGCTTTAGAGAATTTTGCAAAATATACTGACCTCAATGAAAAGCCTAATTTCACTGTATGTTCGAATGTGTTCAGGTAGATTTGTGTTTTCTTTTGGCCAATTTCAAAACTCATCTAATCAGTGTAAAACATAGGAACGTTCATCTAACCGGCTGTCCATTTTTAGACTCGTCATCCACACTTGCAGACAAGATATTAATGTATAAAATCCCTGCAAGAAAAACTGACAGTTGAGAGTGAAGGCTGTCATGAATCGGCATATTAACTTGGACACTGTTATTGTTGTTTAAATTTGAAAATTATATTTAAGATTTCCCGACAAAGTCAATTTACTTAGTCAAATAGTGTACGAGCGATATTGGATATCATCGAATCGCTGCTCGTTTCTCCACAAATTTCCATGCTAATAAAGCAATTAACTTAGAGAGTTGATTCAATACAGGAAAGTATGTGATTTCTTCATTTAAATCGTCTTATCTTTTTTGAATGTTACCAAGTTTTGTTTTACATATTTTCAATTCATAATACTTCGTACTCGCTTAAATGACATTTTACAGTCAAACTTGCATATAAAATTTGTTGTTGAACAAACATTTAAATCTCACGCAGAGAAAATTACCCAGTGTCTTCTACAGTTTTAATTCAATATTCGTAAAGTCTCATATCTGTTTTCTGAACTGTCAAATAGCCGACCAAATATCTATTTTTAGACCGTTCGTTCAGTGCTGCGAGTCTTTTCGATTAGCCACTCTCTAACGTAGAATTTCCTGCAGTGCCTGAACACATTAACACTGTAATAAATATGTACGAGTATTTGTCCCACATTTGTATGAGACACATATTATATAATATAAAATTATTGTAAGAAAAGCACAACTGTGTGTGTACATATATACATACCCACATGTATCTCGGCAATGACTGTCGTGCAGCCCCGCCATTACTTCGTTGGCTTTTGTACGAAAGTAGTTTGTCTATGCCGCTCTGTACTTGTTTTGGTGGCCCTTCCGAGCCAACAGATGCCATCTAATTGAAATTTGGTCATGTTGGCCGGGCGATTTCGGGCAACTGCGACATATTGTTGTGATTTCTACGGTATAAATTCAGGGAAAGTCAATGGATGCGCCACCTACTTGCGAATATGGGTATTCGTGGGTTGAATGACAACACTTACACGCACATACATGTTCGTTGAGACGCACATTCTCAAGTTTATACCAATATCTTAGCACTGAAAGCTACTAAGTTTGTGGGAACGAAACTAAAAAGAACCGGACCGTATTGTTTGTAAACTTTTGATACTTTTTGGACAAAAATCGCAAATTCAATTTGTGTTATATTTGCTGAATAATGACATTTTATTGGAATTTTCATCACCCTTGTGTCTTCGGCCGTCATAAATAAATCTTTTGCCCTTTTTTCCAACTTTTTCAACTTGGTCAAGATATAATGTCTTTGATGTTGAAATCTGAACTCTTTGTGGATTTCTATCGATACTATTACAAATGAAAGCTTCGCATTAATCGTGTATGTTGTTGTTAGCAAACACAAAAGCACGCTTTGAGAAAAAGATTAAGTGAAATGGCGCAGGAATTGTGCTGAACTAAAAAAGCCATTGTTGTGGAGTTAATCATTAAGCCATTATCTTCTAAATTACAAATTAATGAAACTTTTTCATTGAGAGAATTTAAAGAACTTCAATCTACGAAGACGTATAGTGGAAACAAATTAACATACACAGGCACAATGATATGTTACGGAATTTAAAACTACTGGAAGAAATTGAAATCTAGTTAAAGTGTATCTTAATTTGAAAGGTGTCGTTAAAATAAATTCTCTGACTTTTCACGGGATATATATAAATATAAAATCAGGCACTGTTCAAGGTCTGCACCAAATATTGATTTTTACAAATGCTCCGACCAATTCCCGAAATATCCCTGGGCAAAATATAGTAAGACTTTTTAATTTAAATTTCGACGAAAACCCATTTGTAGAAATATTTTTTTCTAGGTAGGACTATCTGCTATATGTCACATCAAAATAATCATTAATTGTACGCCTGTCTTTCTGAATTACATAAAGTGCATTCGGCGATTTTTACGGTGAATGAAATTATTCAAGAAAGAACTTAGATTAAATTTTGTGTGCGGAATAAGTTTCCGGTGCCGAAACATTCAAAATTTTGAAAAAGGCCTTCGGTGATAATTGTTTGTCACGAGCAAGTGTTTTTGATTGGTACAAATTATTCAAAGAGGATCGAGAACGCGTAAACGATCTCCACGTCCAAGACGGCTATCAACATCAACTGATTACTAAAACGAATCAGAACGTCAATAAAATAAAGGAATTTGTGCTTGAGAACCGGAAGGATGAAGTGAAAACCATTTTCGAAGATCATTTGGGTCTAAAAAAAAGTGAAAGCTTAGATTCAAAATCACTAAATGTTTTCGAAAAACAGCGTCGTGAAAACCATTTTCGAAGATCATTTGGGTCTAAAAAAAGTGAAAGCTTAGATTCAAAATCACTTAATGTTTTCGAAAAATAGCGTCGCGTTAACGTCTGTGAAACAATGCATTCCGAATACTAGGATGTAATGGACCGTATTACTGGCGATGCGTCTTAGATCATTGCTTATGACCCGGAAATAGATGATCAATTGGACAAATATCGTGCCAAAGGTGAGCCCAATCCGAAAAAAACACCAAAGCAGTTCAAAAATCAAGGTTATGTTTACAGGTTTCTTTGATTGTCGAGGTGTGGTGCACTCCGAATTCCCTTCGACCTGCCAAACTGTCAACAAGGAATACTATTGAGTGCTATGCGTTATGTGTTGGCGAAGCTATTCGTGAAAAGAAGCCGGAATTATGGGCCAACAATTCTAATTTTTTTAACAGCGAGAATGCACCGTCGCATAAAGCATTGATTCTTCGTGAGTTTTTTAGTTCTTAATCAATATCATACCACATCCACCTGATTGAGGCATTTGAAGACATTAAACGTGAATTGCTATGAGCATTGCAGGCCATTCCGGAAATTGACTTTAGCAACTGTTTCGAAGATTGAAGAAAAAACGTTGGCACAAGTGTATTGGGGCCAATAAACTTAGAATTTTAAAATTATAAACAAACTCTCAATATTTTTTGCTCATATTTACATCGCTACTTGATAACAAGGGCAATTGTTTGCGATGAACTGGACTAAAGTCGGTAACATCACTTGAGATATTCATCAAATTATCCAATAGTGACTTTCGTCCGGTAATACGAGTTTTGAATTATCGGACTACTTTCCGAAAGGTCTTGCGCCGTTGACTTTTTACAAAAAAAAAGTTTCAACCGTGTAAAAAAAGAGTTGGGTGTACATAGGTATGTATCTCTCATGCAGTTAAGGACAGCTAAATAATTTAAAGTAATTCGTCCAGTTGAGGAGGCTGTAGGAGTAATTATCTCATACTACTCATTGATTTAGAATGAAAGCTATGTGTAAATTTTTTTATTCAGAGCACGGGGAATTCGCATTGTTGACATTATTTAGGCCAGGTAAACTGCATATTGAATAAATAAAGAAACTTATTTAGAGTCGCCGTCGTGTGTTGATTAAAGAGAATTCGTTTGATTCATTGGGAATTCGACTTCCTTCATTCCCTACTTTGATTACTAAAACGAATCAGGCGAATGTCTTAAAAGCAAAGCCAACAGAAAAATTAAATATTTATACAACAAGAAAAACTTGAAAAGAATAAAACATACGCCATGCGTTTCTCAATTTCACCCTTAAGACACACAGCTCTAACTCCAGTTAATGTATGCAAATAAAAACTTGACTTTAAGCGCTGCTACACAGCTAGCAGTAAAATCACTGTACTTCCATTTTTCATTTCCACTTGACACTTCAAATCGTCGCCCTTCAAACTCATTTTACAATGAAAAGTATATACATATACACATATATACAGATAGCAGGTATGTTGTAATGAAGTCCACAGATAAATATATGAATGCAAAGCTTCCTTGGACTAAACTATGTCGCTGCGGGGCTTTTTCACCAATGAGAGTAATTCAAATAGAATTTCACTTGAAATAGAAAATTGTCGATTATCATTTGTCAAACGAGCCGACCCTGTCATAAGAAGACATCGAATAAATAATATACAAAAATAAATAGCTTTGTAAGTACATAAAACGCACAAAACCTGACCATCACCAAAGAAAATGCGGGAAGTGGAACTAATTTCTTGGCGAGGGAAACAAAATCAATTTAAAAGTTCACAATTTACAATTTAGCAGCTTTCCCTCCCATTTGCGCCCAGGCTTCGTTGTTTCGTCGGTGCCATTCTTGACCTGTTGTTGCTGCCACTGTTGCGAATACATAGACAATTGGAGCGAAGTGCAACGGTAGCGTTCTTGAAACTCTTAAAAATTTCCATGAAATGTGTTTGAGAAGCATAAATGGAACATAGGAATTCGGATGTATTAATTTTCTTATGGATCAAAGCTTGTTTTTTTTAAGTTTCTGAGACTACCAATCCAAAAAAGTGACCATACTTTTGCCTGGATGAATCTTCTTCTTCTTAATTGGCGTAGACACCGCTTACGCGATTATAGTCGAGTTAACAACAGCGCGCCAGTCGTTTCTTCTTTTCGCTCGTGGCGCCAATTGGATATTCCAAGCGTAGCCAGGTCCTTCTCCACCTGGTCCTTCCAACGGAGTGGAGGTCGGACAACATGACCTAGCCAGCGTAGCCGCTGTCTTTTAATTCGCTGAACTATGTCAATGTCGTCATATATCTCGTACAGCTCATCGTTCCATCGAATGCGCTATTCGCCGTGGCCAACGCGCAAAGGACCATAAATCTTTCGCAGAACTTTTCTCTCGAAAACTCGCAACGTCAACTCATCAGTTATTGTCATCGTCCAAGCCTTTGCACGATATAGTAGGACGGGGAAGAATTATGAGTGACTTATAGAGTTTGATTTTTGTTCGTCGAGAGAGGACTTTACTACTCAATTGCCTACTCAGTCCGAAGTAGCACCTGTTGGCAAGAGTTATCCTGCGTTGGATTTCCAGGCTGACATTGTTGGTGGTGTTTACACTGGTTCCCAAATATACGAAACTATCTACAACTTCAAAGTTATGACTGTCAACAGTGACAAGTGCGAGTGCGACCACAGTTTGTTTGATGACAGGAGATATTTCGTCTTGCCCTCGTTCACTGCCAAACCCATTTGCTTTGCTTCCTTGTCCAGTCTGGAGAAAGCAGAACTAACAGCACGGGTGTTGAGGCCGATGATATCAGTATCGTCGGCATACGCCAGCAGCTGTACACTCTTATAAAAGATTGTATCTGTTCGTTAAGTTCTGCAGCTCGAATTATTTTTTCCAGCAACAGGTTGAAGAAGTCGCACGATAGGAAGTCGCCTTATCTGAAACCTCGTTTGGTATCGAACGGCTCGGAGAGGTCCTTCCCGATCCTGACGGAGCTTTTGGTGTTGCTCAACGTCAGTTTACACAGCCGTATTAGTTTTGCGGGGATACGAAATTCAGACATCGTGGCATAGAGGCAGCTCCTTTTCGTGCTGTCGAGTGCAGCTTTGAAATCGACAGAGAGGTGGTGTGTGTCGATTCTCCTTTCACGGGTCTTTTCCAAAATTTGGCGCATGGTGAATATCTGGTCGGTTGTTGATTTGCCAGGTCTAAAGCCACACTGATAAGGTCCAATCAGTTTGTTGACGGTGAGCTTTAATCTTTCACACAATACGCTCGATAGAACTTTATACGCGATGTTGAGGAGGCTTATCTCACGGTAGTTGGCGCGGATTGTGGGGTCTTCCTTTTTCTGGATTGGGCAGAGCACACTTAAATTCCAATCGTTGGGCATGCTTGAATAGCTATAATATTAAAGGATGTCTCAAAATTAACGCAAGATTTAAATTTGACGCTATTTCAAATCTCTTCATTATTATGGCGAAGTTAAAACACTATTCCGACCACTTTTTGTATGAGGTTTTCGAGATACGGTCGCAAGCTTTTATTAGTTTTAAATATTGTTCAATAGTGAAGACACGTTGCGCTCTGGTATAACGCTTTACTAAGCCTTAACTGTCAGCTGTCGATTTATTTTTTTTTCAGTGTTGTAAACATTTTACTATATAAATGACTACAAATTTAAATCTTACGTTAATTTTGGGACCCCCTTTATTTGCCACATATCTAACATATAATAGAACCATCAACTGTCAGGGCATACACAAAACGTCAACATCCAGAAGAAAAAATTTCAATTTCGTTTGAGCAAAATATTTACTTCTCAAAACACATTTGTATGGTTGTTTTCTTTCAACCGACACTTTTCAGTGGACGAGCTAAAAGGAAATGTGAAAATATTAATTTTGACAGACGCCGAGAATTCTGCAAATACAGGGGGCATTTAAATTATTGGCTGTTTGTGAGAAAAAGCCATTAATCAAAAGCACCGACAACTGTGATTTTTCTTTGCGGGGCTCCTCACATAGCCTCTAATGCTTGTATATGGTATTATTTGCACTAAATTCTAGTCAAAATCAAGTGCTGTGGTACCGGATATTATGCAACGGATTGCCGGGCAGTGATTTGGGATAACGTTCCGCAAGAACCCATCTGCGCTTGATTTTTACACACAGACAGATAATAAATACACATATACAATTTAATCCAAAAGAATTTGGGTATCTTCAACATTAAGTGGAATTGAGATGCCAACTGCCAACTTTAAACTTGTACTTGTATGAGTATATCAAGACATACTTACATGTATATCAGCTCTGTAATGTAAGTCTTCCTAAGTGGAAATCGGCTGCGAATTGCGCACATCTTGTGTTCACATAAAATTATGTCATTTATGTGATAATGTTCGAAACCTGTCAATATGTGACTGATTGTTTGGTTAATGAACACATAAATTGAATCAATTAGAATGTAAATCGAATCAGTTTTCAAAAGTTTTCATCACAGCACTGTGCCCTAGCCAAATCATTACATACATAGTTCGTTTACAACTGGCGACGCTGCTCTACGTGTGAGTCACAATATTTCCAAGTGCTTGGATTATTTGCAATTTTCCTGCTGGCCATCCAAGTCAAATATATATATATACATATAGATATGTGTGCATAAATAAATGATTCCTAAGTTTAATAAATATTTATGTACATGCTTAGTAGAAATTCTCCTAAAGGAGCAGCTAAACCGGAAGGGACGCGCTATGTAAATACACTTTACGCGTGTGTATTAAAGCTCACTTATCTTTCTGAAAAACTAATGGCTCTTATCGTCTGCGCGCAAACATCAGTTTTGAGCCCCAATACTTCCAATTGCCGCATGTTGAAAGTCGAAAGTGAAACAAGTAAGGAAGGGCTAAGCTCTGGTGTAACCGAACATTTCCTACTCTTGCGACTTGCAAGTATCCAAGTCGGCTAAATACCTTCTGGTGTTGACAAAACTTGAAATTGAACTTGAAAGTATCGCCGTGGATTCATCCTTTCTGAATTTGATTTAGATTCCTTACATATTGACCGATAGATGTGGTATAAAGTGAACTCGTAAGGGAAGCTCGTAAATATTTATGTTATATATATGGGGGCTAAAAGACGTGTTGGCCCGATTTTACCCATTTTTGGCAAAAGTTGTAGTCCGATTTCGACAATTATATTACACGCCTAAGGAGAGTATAATAGTTTTGTTCACGTAACGGTTGTTTGTAAGTCCTAAAACTAAAAAAGTCAGATATAGGGTTATATATAGCCACAAACCAGTGATCAGGGTGACGAGTAGAGTTGAAATCCGGATGTCTGTCTGTCCGTCCCTCCGTCCGTGCAAGCTGTAACCTGAGTAAAAATTGAGATATCATGAAGAATCTTGGTACACGTATTTCTTGGCTCCATAAGAAGGTTAAGTTCGAAGATGGGCAAAAGCGGCCCACTGCCACGCCCACAAAATGGCGAAAACCTAAAACCTATAAAGTGTCATAACTAAGCCATAAATAAAGATATTAAAGTGAAATTTAGCACAAAGGATCGCATTAGGGAGGGGCATATTTGGACGTAATTTTTTTAGAAAAGTGGGCGTGGCCCCGCCCCCTACTAAGTTTTTTGTATATATCTCGGAAACTACTATAGCTATGTCAACTAAACTCTATAGAGTCGTTTCCTTCAGGCATTTCCATATACAGTTCAAATATGGAAGAAATCGGATAATAACCACGCCCACCTCCCATACAAAGGTTATGTTGAAAATCACTAAAAGTGCGTGAACCGACTAACAAAAAACGTCAGAAACACTAAATTGTACGGAAGAAATGGCAGAAGGAAGCTGCACTCAGGTTTTCTTTTAAAATTGAAAATGGGCGTGGCGTCGCCCACTTATGTACCAAAAACCATATCTCAGGAACTACTAGACCGATTTCAATGAAATTCGGTATATAATATTTTCTTAACACCTTGATGACATGTTCGAAATATGGGTGAAATCGGTTCACAACCACGCCTTCTTCCAATATAACGCTATTTTGAATTCCATCTGATGCTTTCTCTGTATAATAGTATATACATTAGGAACCAATGATGATAGCGGAATAAAACTTTACACAAATACGGTATTTGAAAAATATGTAAATGACGGATAATGCGAGAGTATAAAATGTTCGGTGACACCCGAACTTAGCCCTTTCTTACTTGTTTTACCTCAAAGCCGTTCAATGAATAAATTTGTTCAGTCGCTACCGATGCAATAAGTTCTGTTGACCCACCATAAGCAGGGTTTGAACAACCACAATAAGCTAACCTACCTTTGAAAGTAGGTTCATAAATGCTCAAGATGTAAGCTAAAGCAGAATATTACCATCCACGTCCAAAACTGGCTTCTTCATAGAATGTTTCAAAATGAAGTTTGTTTGAATCGATTTCCTCTCCTATCTATTGAAAAAACTAAGAAACTACTTCGTAAGTAAGGTCACTATGGTATAAGAAGCATACCATATGTATATATGTACATATGTATTTGTATGAATTATATGTTATAATTATATCCTTAAGCATTGCGCATGATTTAGTGGACGCCGAGTCTAGTGAAATGGTAGCATAATATATATTAGCATTTTGATTGCAAATGAAAATTTGTTGTATATTGATGAATGAAATCACAATATTTATTTTTGAAGCTTAGTTAAAAAGTTATGTATGTAAGGTATTCAAGTATGTACCTCGAAAAATAGATCAAATCAAATTATGTTTGATAACGAATTGTATTTCGAGCCTCGGTTTATGAGATCAATATTTCCTAATACACTTTATGAATACTCCACTTATTTATTATTTAAGAATAAATTCAGAATATAAATACCAAAATTATTTATGAATATCGAATTAGTTTCGTTTCAATTAACGTCCACTTGTACATACTCTCTTGTTTTAGCTGAGCATTTGAATACATATACATATGTATGTGACCTGGTCTACGAAAAGGGGGCTAACGTGCGAAAACTAGTTTTCTGGGAAAAGCTGTTAAAAATAATCGTCAGTTTCTCGTTATCTCATTAATTGTTCTCCTTTGTTTTGACACCTAAGCCCCCTTTTCGTAGACCAGGTCACATATAGTAAATTGGAGACGAACTTGACAACGGTATCCCATAGAGATGCTAAATTTAGGAATTGAAATGAAACTAAATTCGAAATTTTCTTGGAATAGAGGAGAATAAGTGTTTAATTCGGGCGCACAGATTACACTCAGAAGTCATCTTCATTGCTCAAAGTCTCTAGTTCCTCAGCTTGGTTTCCACGATAAGTACTATTACTCATTTGACATGGCATTCGGTTTGCAGATATATAAAGTCTTAAAGAATGATTTCTGGTTGTTAATAAAGATTTGCGCAATGACTTGGACCACTTGTTGAAAGTGGTTTGACTCGAAGTACGGAAAGAGGAAAACTTTTAATTCTTAGCGAGTTTTAGAGTGCTGCGAAGTGCATAAGACCTGTACTCCGTGCATGCTATGCCCGTTTAGAGTTCGGCATATAATATACTCGTATCGCTTAGATATAAATGTGGAATATTGTCGCATGTTGAAGCGTGGTAAGCATAACACCTAGACCTCTTGTTGTGTGTTGCCGATCGATTATTTTGATACCGCTGGATGGCGGTTTCATTAAGATATTTGTTCTACTGATTGCTTCCCATTTTGTGTGTATTAATATACTTAAGCATGCCTTTCCTTGAAAAATAGTCACTGGTTCGTTGCGTTCTTACTTTTGGAAGTCGACTTGGGAGATTATGGGGTGGAATACTCCATTATTTATTTAGTAAAATTTAGTATTATTTTGACAAAAATCTCACAGATAAGATATTTATTTGCATGTATGTTCGAAGCTAAAGGCTATACACTTTTTGTCTGCTTTTGTGCAAGGCCAAGAGCCAACTAACACCTACTAAACTGTTTTACGCTTAAGCAGAGAATGTCAATATTTGGCAAAAGTAGACGTTAACGGCGAGTGGCTGCTTGTGTTAATGTTAAAATTAGTATTTGATTTAAATTCTTAAAAGTGTGAGCAAACTCACTTTCAAGCATCGCCACAGCCTTGATTCGAATCAAAGCAATGTATTATTTATTCAAATGCTGGGCGGTTCATGGAACCAATTAACTTGCGCATAATAAGGCTACGACGAGACGAACGGGAGATATAATCTGCCTTGGAGCATGGGGCATTCGAATACTATTCAAAATAAATGTGATTTATGAGGCGAAAAATATGAATATTAAGAACAAATTTGGGGCATTGATGCTGTTCAGCTGCAAAGAAGTCGGAAAGCTTGCGCTCAAGTGGGATTGTCTTTCTCACTGCTTTACATAGCGTTGTTGATTGTGTTTTAAACTCGGCAGTAAAATTAAATTTCATTGAACCACAGTGACCTCTTATATTTTCCATTTACGCCACATCTTGTACAGAAAATATAATAGTTAATTTAATAGCCTAAAAAGGTGAGTCGAGAAAACAAAACATGCGGATAATACTAACCTATCCTGTCTACAATTTTATCCCTTTGAATGGAATATGCCGCTATCTTATGCTTGAAAATGTCCTCTAAAGTTACTAACTGTTTATTTTGTTCAGCATTCTTTAGGGCATACAAGTTGAGTCTCTTGGAACTGGTTAAGTTATTATATTTCTTGACATATTCAAATAGTCTTAAAATATGTTCATTGTTCACAAATTAAAATATTTAATAATCGGAAAATGTACTTTACGACTATTTTTTCATTCGGTATCGATTGCGTGTGAAGTTAAGATTTTATAAAACCAAGAAAAGAATTTCAATGCGATAATTTGATTTTGATCGGTCAGTTTGTTTGACAGCTATATGCTCTAGTAGTATAAAATTTCGTGAAGATAAAGTTTTCCTATATAATAACCTGATTTTAATCGTTTAGTTTGCATACAAATTATACATGTTAGTGGTCCGATATCAGCGGGTGCGACAAATAACACTATTTTACAGTTAAAAAACTGTTCAAGCCCCTAGGTACCGAATATTTAGACCCCGGTACCTATAGTCGACTTTTGATCGAAAATGTCGGTGATATATATAACTGAAATTAAGGGATAATCCTTCTCTTACAATAGTAAGTCTGCATGTCAAAAACGGGTTGAAGCGAACCAATACTTCCCTTACCCCCATTTACTTAAACTAAAGATTTTCGAACTTCCGGTTGACTTTGTACCGCATATATCGGCCAATATGTGAGCTGTGGAAATAAGAGAGCGTGTTTTACACATAATAGTGTATCTTTGTGCCGAAAATAGATAAATTTGAACGAAAACTTGGCCTAGCCCTTTTATAACTAACATCAGGATTTTCGAACATCCGGCTGACTTTGCTAAAAATGATTCGTTTTACACCTTAAACTATTTCGCTGGCTTTGATTCTTGCAAGTCGGAAGAGTATGGAATGTTCAGTTGCATCCGAACTTAGCCCTTTCTTACCTGTTTTCTTCAGATTTGTGGAGTAGTGCAATTGATTCTTTGGGAGAAAAGGACGAGTCCAAAATTTCAGATCGATATTTCAAAAATTGAGGAGCTACTTTGCGTATATACAGACGGACTGATGGATATTGCTAAATCGACTTGCTCATTAGAAACTTCGTGATAAACTTAATATACCCTCTTCAGGGTATATGTTAACAAAAATGTTAACAGAAAACCCGAATTACTTGCAAAAAGCACCTTTTAATGCAAATCATTACTTTGTTTTTGTTGATTGAGATTGTGTCTACACATGCATATAAGTACAAATATAGACTCATCATTCATATTCTTCTGACGAGTCATTTGTTATAAATGCAAGTAACTCCATTTAGGAATAACGTATGTGTATGTGAGGTCTGTTTATGTGGGAGTGTGTCTGTAAAAAACTTGTGAAATGCGTACAGTTTCACACTGCAGTTATTTCCATGGATTAAAGAAAAAATAAATAAATAATAAAGACTATTATTATTTTGGCTATTAAAAATATAATAAATTATCGGGACAAAGACTTTCTTATGGCTGCCACCGCAGCAGATTAAATGTACTATTCTATAAAATTGGAGAATTCTAAATAGGTTTAAGAAAACTAAATAAACAATATTTTTGTGAAAGATTCCCAAATGGGAGATAAAAGTCAGACTACACTTTCTAGTTCTTTTTAAAGCCAATATTTTTGAAGACACAAGTACCATACGAATCGGGAATCTGATAGTTAATTTCGACTATATATCATACCAACGATTGTATATTGATATATGATTCCGTGTATTTCAATTTAAATCTCGCAAAAGCTGGACTGTTGAGATGGGAGTGGATAATGATTCCTCCGCGTTTCCTTCCAAGCCACGTCGACAATTCGCAAACGATTTTTAGTCACACCACATGAACGTTCATAATCAGGGCTTACACTTTTTTGTTGTTAGGGCGGGCCTCTCCCTCTATTTGGGCATTGCCATATTTAGCATTAAGAAAGTCCACATTTCATAACAAGATTATTAATTTTTATTGAGTTAACGATCACTTTGATCCAAATGGAACTAACGCTCATTGATATACACAAATACATAAGAAAATTTTGGCCTTTACGTTTATATCTTCATACTTAGATTATACTTACATTACATGCTCACAATAAATGAACATTAACTGCTGTTTTCCGCTCTCCGGACTTGGGAGTTGGAACAAGTCGGAGCAGCAGCTTAATTTCCCAGTGCCATATTTGTATCTTTTTGTTGCAATTCTGTGGATGCCATGGTAACTGGAGATTCCCATCGCTAAAGTCAAAAAGTGAACGCGTGACACTTTGAGCATTTATGGGTATCTAATGAAAGGGTATTGCGGCATTAAGGACATTACGGACAATATTTAGTATGTTGGTCACGCAGAAATTGGTACTTTCCTGCCGACTGCAGCAACAACGAGCAACTTGCGTCCGTGGCACTAGCTTCGCACACTCATACATTCATATTTGCTCATTGCTGCTCACTTCTCTGCAATATGTGAGTTTGTGTAAGTGTGAGTGAAAGACATAAACGACGGTGCAATTACTCTCAACTTACTTGAGAACAGCATTTCGTATGGACATGTGAATTCGTTTTCGGTATTTGTGTTCTGTCGCAGAAATTATTGCAAATTGCTTAAATTTATTTTAATGTCCATGGATAAAGAGAGAAAATGGCCACGCGGACGCTACAATTTCCAAATATCTCAATATGCTCCAACTTTTTATAATCATTGAAAATTGATATTTTTACTTTCCGAACTTGGCTGATTTTGGGCTGCCAAAAGAATTATAAAAGAGACCATAAAAGAAATATACCCAAAATGCATGCTTCCCACATCCAAGTGAGGAAACTCGCTTATATATGTATATACGAGTATAAGTATATAGATATTTATATAAGTAAGTATCAGTATATACACATAGGCATATTGTTATTCGTTTCTTTTATTATTATTTTTATCTTATTTAATTTTCAGTAATAGATCCTATGAAACTATTGCTAAAGAAAGAGCAAATTATGGAAGAAAAAATGTAACCACATTTAGTGTAGCCAAGGTTACGCTCGTAAACAGGAAAATATTCCTTTCGTCGATTTTCAAAGATTTAACTTCAATTCTCTGTCTATCTGCCATATTGCGATTGCCTCGTTAAGTAACGCTGCTTTGTATTTGTAAATTTGGTCAAATATTCATGAGATTTATGGGCTCAAAAATGTGTATAAGAAATAATGATGATATTTACTTTATTGAACCAAAATAACATATACAAGAACGGTCCTCGGTGATCCAACCAAGCCCTCTGTGTATTTATTCAACTTCTCTTAAAAAGTTGTTTTCTGTCCTTAACCCGAAATGAAAAAGTATGAAAAAACTCTGACTTTAACCAGCCTCATCGGTTAAGTTTATGTCAGATCTGTCATTTAATGACGATTTTAATATAATTTTCTTTGACGGTAAGTAAAATATAGTTGCCTTATGTCAATATGTCTGAATTTGGTATTTCCGCAAAACTAATACGGTTGTGTAAACTAACGTTAGGCAATAGCAAAAACGCCGTCAGCATCGGGATAGACCTCTCCGAGCCGTTCAATACCAAACGAGATTTCATATAGGGCGACTCACTATAATGTGACTTCAAATCTATTGCTGGAGAAAATAATTTGAGCTGCAGAACTGGATCGAGCTTTGTAAAAAGGTACAACTGCTGGCGTACACCATTGGACTCAACATCTGCGCCGTTAGTTCTGCTTTCTCCAGACTGGATAAGGAAGCAAAGCAAATGGATCTGGTGGTGAACAAGGGCAAGACGAAATATCTTCTATCATCAAACAAACAGTCGCCACTGTTGTCAGTCATAACTTCGAAGTCGTAAATAATTTCGTCTATTTCGGAACCAGTATTAACACTAACAACAATGTCAGCCTCAGACTGAGTAGGCAGTTGAGAAGTAAAATCCTCTCTCGACGAAGTAAAACCAGACTCTATAAGTCACTCAGAGGCATAGACGGTGACAACATCAGATGAGTTGAAGTTACGAGTTTTCGTGAGAAAAGTTCGGCGAAAGATTTATGATTCTTTGCGCATTGGCAATCGATGGAACGATGAGCTGTACGAGATATACGTTGACCTTGACATAGTTCGGCGAATTAAGAGACATCGGCTACCCTGGCTAGGTCATGTCGTTCGAATGGGTGAAAACACTCCAGCTCTGAAAGTGTTCGACGCCGTACCCGCCGGGGAAAGCAGAGGTAGAGGAAGACCTCCTCTGCTTTGGAAAGACCAGGTGGAGAAGGACTTAGCATCGTTTGGAATCTCAAATTGGCGACAAAATTGCGAAAAGAAGAAACGACTGGAGAAACGACGGTTATAATCGCAAAAAACAACTAAGGAACAGCTAAAATTGCGTGTACCTTGCAAGGATGAATTTAATATCTCATACAATTGCGGATATTTTGGGTAAAAAGCCGACAATAGGCACTTGGGTCTACATGTTCGGTACCTAGGAACCTAAACCGTTTCTGTTTGATTTGGAAATTTTTTGGTTAAGTATTTGATGACTCACTTCGAAGGCATTGTTCATACAAAGTTTTATCCCGTTATTATAGGCCCGGATATGTGGATTTTCACCTAAAAGTAGGCGGTGCCACGACCATCGTCCAATTCTTACGTTGGCTCACACAAAGCCCTCTCATACTATGTATATTGGGCGAAAAAATTAATGTCTCTGGTGCATTTAGTACAGATTTATCGCATTTCAGTTGATTTGATAACGAAACCGTTATATATAGAGCATGCATGGTGGACATCCGATTCCAATTATTTGCACACCGTCATATGAAAGGTTAAACAAACTTTTCCTATGCAAATATGGGTGATATAGCTTTGCTGGTTTCGAAAATATATACTTAAACTTTAAAGACGTGGCCGCGTACACTTTTAAAAGATTTTAAAACCAAAGATACCTCTCCGTAATCCTTTAAGGCTTAGTTATAGCACATTTTCGATTAATGGCGTTTTGTGGGAGTGGAAGTAGTTCAAATATGCCCATCTACGAACTCGTCCCGACTTTTTCGCCAAAGAACATGAGTACCAAGTTTAACAAGAAGCTTAATTTTAACACAAGTCACGGCTTGCACGGACGGACGATTGTACAGACCGTCATGCGGATTTCAACAAGTCTCGTCATTCCGATCAGTTATATATGTCTACGGAACCCTATACCTATCTCGATTAGTTTTAGGTGATAAAAACAACATTTAGGCGAACAAAACTAAAATCATGAAAATAAAGTAAGTAGTTTTTTTTTGGGCCTCCCCAGTAATATCATAGAAAGTATTTTCCTAGGTACAAGTAGTTGAATCAGCATACCTGTAAGTTACGTCCCTGTAGTTCGGCTGGTGTCAAGCGATTACCAGAGCGCGAATTCTACTAGCGATTTCATGCATTACCGCTAGTTAGTCTTTTCGCTAATGATTTGTAATGTAACGAGGCATCGAATCTGAAAAACCCCACCCCTAAAAAGCGAAACTCAATGCGTATATGAAATTGCAATAACAACAATGTGCGAGCAGATCAAAATTCAACATAAATTTAGTGTCCCGTACTATTCCTGCAGAAATTCGCAGGAATTTGTAGTTCGATCGATCGCTCAGTCTGCCGTTGTCATTTTTACACTAAATTGTTTAGATCTTGAGTGTCAATTGTAGTTGAAGAGCAGTCGAAAAAGGTCAATAAAGAACAGACATTCCTTAAATAAAAATAATTTATTTTAGTGTTGTTAGTGAAAAAATTAAAGTCGAATAAAAAATAAAAAAAGTGAAGTGTAAAGTAATTTATAAGGTATACATTAATACCATAATAATCAATCAATATAATATTAACGTTAAAAAATTTTGAAAGTGAAATAAAACAAATAATAATAAAGAAGTTATAATAATAAAAAATAAAAACAAATGAAGGTAGCTAAGAAAATTGTAGGTAGGAGACCGAACCCAAAACGAATTAAAAAGACTTGCTACAATCAAGTATATACAGAAAAGGCATGTAAATGCGAAGATAAGGAAGCTTTAAAGGCTTTCTTCGAAGGTAAAGTATAAGCTGCCAACAAGTATATTCCTCTTTTCATTCATATATATTTTTTATTTCTAGAACTGATGGAAAGAAAAATGAGCCAAATTTCTGCACAGTACCAAGAGCTCCTAGAAGAAGTAGCGCAACAGAAAGTCCTCATTCAGGAGCTTCTGAAAGAACGCACCGACGACTCATCGATAATGAGAGAATTTCCAATTAAAAACAAAACAGATTTGGGCCGAATTAATGAAAATATAGAAGTTCGCGGAAAGAAGAACTACGTAAGTAATATTTTTTCTTTCGATTTCCTTATTTTAAATACGTTTCAGTAAATTTCGATTTTTTTTTTATTTTTACCGTTTCAACCCTTTACTTTCCTGCAGATCAAATGTATGACTCAAATTCTCCAGGGTTCTGGAGTGGTGAAAAACCTGAAGAATATTATAACAGACGAATTGGCCATGCAGTACAATATTAATGGAGTGTTGGGCAAAGATTCGCTCAAAGGCTTTACAAATTTTTTCGACGCCCTTATTGGTAAGAACAGGACAAGCTTTTTAATTAAAACAGTTAATAACAAATATATTTTAATTATTTTAGAGTCCATTCCTACCGGGATAGACGCTGGATCGCCAGAAAATCAACTGCGCCAAGCCCTTCAGCGTCAAAAAAAACGCGTAATAAAAAAAAATCATTTGGTAAATGAAGAAAAAAAAAAGATTAATAAATAACAATATAATGTAAGATAGTACATATTTTAAAACTACTAAGTAAGAAAATAAATTAAAAAATACATATGTATAATTGAATTTAATAAATCTATTGCTTTGAATTTCATAAAAATTTCTTTTTTTTCCTAAAATTGAACCAGTAGAATCGCTAGCGAGTTAGAATTAATGAAATCGCTAACGATTTTGAATCAGTCAAACCAGCTGTAATTTCGAATTAACGAAATCACTAACGATTTGGAATCAGTCAAATCACTAGCCATTTTGAATTAAGGAAAACGCTAGCGATTCTGTATTAGCGATTCACTTACGATTTTGGAACTAGTCATTTCACCAATGACTGGTAATGCAGCGTCGCACCGCTCGATTACCCTCGTAGGACATTGCAATGTAAAAATCGTTAGTTAAATAACATTGCGAGTAATCGGGCTGGAACTGGTTCTAATGATTAGGAATTAGTCATATCGTTAGCTCTTCCCCGATGGTACCGAACTACAGGGGTATGAATGCTCACACACACATATTTGTACACATACGATGTTGGAGAGTGGAGTGTGCATGTAATTGTTCTAGGGCAACTCAACATGAACTTGGCGACGGCAGTGCTCCACTCGCAAAGTTCTCTAATTACTCTTTGGATAAGGAAGAATGAAAGTAGTATTAAAAGTTCAACATTAAGATTTTCATCTCGAAGTGTTTATCTCAATTATTGGTTTTCGAAGTCGCTTTGGTTCCTTTTAGTTCTTTAATTCCTACTATTCGTGAACACAGCTGAACTTTTTATTTATTTTGCTTCACATGTTTCTGTTCTCTTTTGCTGCAATTCCGGTCGTTGCCACCACTTTTATCTCTTAAGACATACCACAAGTACTTGTATGCCGTTTGAATCCTTATTGTTTCCGTGCTACAATAAATTTCAAGGACTTTGTTTTCGTGTGCCAAAGTTGACGTTAGTTGGTGGTTGGTTAGTGCGGCTGGCGACCACGAAAGTTGCCAAATTGTTTGAACGAAAGCAAATGGTACTTGAATATTAAATAAGTTTGATGGCTTAGCTAAAGAGCGAAACTTGGGTGCGAGTGGCTTAAGACCGCAGTGGCGGCAGATGGCCGCAAGTACATATGTATTATATCGGGTGATTTTTTAAGAGCTTGATAACTTTTTTTAAAAAAAAAACGCATAAAATTTGCAAAATCTCATCGGTTCTTTATTTGAAACGTTAGATTGGTTCATGACATTTACTTTTTGAAGATAATTTCATTTAAATGTTGACCGCGGCTGCGTCTTAAATGGTAAACAAAGTCCAATTTTGGGCAACTTTTTCGAGCATTTCGGCCGGAATAGCCCGAATTTCTTCGGAAATGTTGCTGGAATAGTTGCTGGCTTATTTCTGTAGACTTTAGACTTGACGTAGCCCCACAAAAAAATAGTCTAAAGGCGTTAAATCGCATGATCTTGGTGGCCAACTTACGGGTCCATTTCTTGAGATGAATTGTTCTCCGAAGTTTTCCCTCAAAATGGCCATAGAATCGCGAGCTGTGTGGCATGTAGCGCCATCTTGTTGAAACCACATGTCAACCAAGTTCAGTTCTTCCATTTTTGGCAACAAAAAGTTTGTTAGCATCGAACGATAGCGATCGCCATTCACCGTAACGGTGCGTCCAACAGCATCTTTGAAAAAATACGGTCCAATGATTCCACCAGCGTACAAACCACACCAAACAGTGCATTTTTCGGGATGCATGGGCAGTTGGCCACCAAGATCATGCGATTTAACGCCTTTAGACTATTTTTTGTGGGGCTACGTAAAGTCTAAAGTCTACAGAAATAAGCCAGCAACTATTCCAGCTTTGGAAGACAACATTTCCGAAGAAATTCGTGCTATTCCGGCCGAAATTCTCGAAAAAGTTGCCCAAAATTGGACTTTCCGAATGGACCACCCAAGACGCAGCCGCGGTCAACATTTAAATGAAATTATCTTCAAAAAGTAAATGTAATGAACCAATCTAACGTTTCAAATAAAGAACCGATGAGATTTTGCAAATTTTATGCGTTTTTTTTTAAAAAAAAGTTATCAAGCTCTTAAAAAATCACCCGATACATACTCGTACTCGTACATAGATAACGCAAAAATCCACTGAAATATAATTAAGCTGGGTCCCTCAGTGGCGGACCTAAGAAAATATCTGCTCTCAGGCTAAACAAAAATATTAATGAGACTCCTAAGCTGCAAAAGTACCCAGTAAGCGCTGGAAGAGTAATTTTATTCACTGTCGTACCACTTGTTGGTCTACTCGGAGATGCGATTGCATGCATTGAGGGAGATGTGAAAAAGCCTTTTTTATATTTGTTATTGTTTGGTTCACTTTCGTTTGAAAAAATGGTCTATCTCTTCAGGGTTAACTGCTTAAATTAAAAAAAAAAAAGTTTCGTCCGAATTGTCGACTAGTTGCCATGCTCTCATTGCTGGGAAGACAGTTAAGAAATATTTCGTGTTGTCCCCAAGTAAGCAAAATTGACAAATATTAACTAATTTTGATAGCGTTGCCACGTTGTTACGTTCACTATACTTCAACGGTTGTTCACTGTCCCTATTCCTTTGCAGGCTATACCTAACGATTCCGTAGGAAAAATGCTCTAGATCGCATTGTTTTGGAACGGTTAAGTTCGTCCAACTTTTGCCTTTCTGAATGCCTTCTTAAGCTGCGAACAGTTCGGAAGGCAGTTCGGGCTTAATCCATTATCTGGCCATTCTAATCTTCTTGATATATAGACATGTATGTCTAGGCCTTTGCCAGTTCCATTATGCTACTCAAAACCACTGTTACACAAACAACATTCAAATATCTTTGTACATGTACTATTAAAACATCATTTTCTTGGCGCTTTGGTATAGATACGCACACATTTAAATGGTAAACAAATAAGTATGAGTGTAAATTTGCAACATTTTGGTTGTTTTACAGCTTTTATTTATTATTTTAAATTATCCTTGAATCAAGCGTCTGAGATCGTCGGGAAAATGGTTGTTTTTGTTTGACTGAAATGGCTGCCAGATGTTACCGACTACGAAGCCTTCGAACATCGATAAATATGTAAACACAACCAACCGAAAGAGTTTTCATGTGACCCTCACTAAAAAGAGGAGGTTCGTGTTCCCATGCGATGAATGCTTTTTAATTAGCTTAAGTGAGATTTCATCAGAAGTCATGTTTTCTTTGTAACTATTGTTCTTTTTGTAATAGGTTTATTGTTGTAAAGGCCCCGAACTTCGTTGTGTACGAGTATACAAGGCTTACAAGTTGTCAATAACCTCACTTTTCCGGAGAAAAGGGTTTATTGTTGCAAGTGTTGCAGAATCTGCAAAGCGAAGCAATAAACCGTTAAAGTAACAACAACTGTAAAAGTAACGACGAACGCAACATGCCGACAAGCAACAAACAGCAAAAATAATAAATGTTTTACTCGACGTGGTTCTCACATACATAACTTTTAAACCCTACGAACATACATACTTTTGTAAGAATTTCCGCCAATAGAAGAAGTACTTATATGTGTACGTCTGGATTTGCTTTTTATACAGTCTATTTTCACCTGGTGAACTTTAAGTTTCGCTCCAAAAATCAAACATGAAATATTCAATTCAGATATTGTCTCAACTTAATGGGTAATTCACACATTCAGACCGAATTTTGTATTGAAAACAAAATCCTTCTTGAACTACATCAGTTCAAGGAGGTGCGTTATATTGAGAAACTTTAGTATACTCCTAATTTTATCGCTTTGGAAACACAATAATTTAAATTCGACTTATTTTATTTAGAAATTATTTTAAAGAGTTTGGGATTTCTACGCCTTATGAATTATGAGAAAAAAGAGGTGAACGATCAAAATTTACTAGAAATGAAAACCCCCATCTTATCTGTTCATTATCTGACCGTTAGGTTTTTTATAACAATTTTCGTTACGCGCTGTGCAAAATAAAATTGCATATAACCATATAAACGAGAATTCAACGTAGAAGCTGATACTTATACGAGTACTTGTGCATTGCACATAAGCCTTCACTTACGTATTCTCATGAAAGTCAGGAAAGTTGAAAAGCAGGATGCGAATGGCTAAGTGACCCACTTCCTTTGCCTTTTCAAACGTCGAAGGCAGCCGCTGACTTCGTGTGGCAGCAAGTGAAAGCTGTGTGGCAAGTGCCGATAGTATTGGCCACCTTAATGCTCATATCGTCTTAGCTCAGTGGCTCAATAGACGGCCCGATGGCTGAACGCCTGGTGAATTGCAACACTCTCACCGAAAAGTTGGGCTCTTACACACAGTGTTGCCGTTGAAGGATTTGCGGAATTTATGCCGGTTGTGGGTTTTGCGGTAACTGCGATTGGTTTAATATTGAGTTGGTCGATTTTTCATTTCGTGTTTAATGTGCTCAATGTGTCAAATAATGGCTAAAGAGAAAGGAACTTGCATTATGTTTAGGTATAGAACGAGCGTTGAAATTTGAGGCATAAGCTTATATTTTAAGTGTGTTGGTTCGCTTGGATTTGGTTTGGTTCACTTATGTGCAACCGCACTCATTTTTAACAATCACGAGCGATACTCTTTTTCGAGTGTTTTCATTTAGCAGAAGATTTATGTGTTAATTTCCCAACAAGGCATAATGTTCAGGCGTCTAAGGTTCCGAGTATAAGTAAGGACCATTCATATAGTTACATATACCTACGGGTTCTGTTTAATTGATTGCTGGTTTTAAAGTAAATTATACATATTTATTTAAATACAATTCATACTACCATCTGGTTGAGCATTACAACCTTCTAGATTAGAGCATGCACTATTAGTTTTCTAGACATGCATGTGTTGTGAAAGCTCTTGTTTTTGCAATAGTGTCATAAATAGCTCTAGGGAATGCTGAGTTACATTGCTTGACCGAATCTAATTCTAGGTTCGATTACATCCAGTAACGAAGACCCGGTTGTCGTGGAAACGCAAACATAAGTTTGGGGACAGATTAGCGCAAGTACAGAGAATCCGTCGCATAGCACTATTGTTCATCAGAAAAATTCGCCTTTAATACTATATTTTTTTTAATAAATTGCTGGAACTTTAGCCCTCAATATATATTTTAAGTATACAAATCAATATGAAGGTAGGCTATGTACATTCCGACAAAAGAAGCTCAGCTAATTCATAGACATAGAAAAATTGGACACCTCGATGAGTTTTTTCAATATCTTCGATAGCTTTGAAAGTATAATTGTTAGTGGTCCAGTGGGTTAAAGGTTTATGTAAAGAGTGATTCATTTCGAGGCTTCCTATTTTTTTTTTTTATAGAAACAACACAGAAACTTCATATTTAATGGAGAATGTTTATTATCATTCGAAAGAATATTCTTTGGTATTTACTGTTGGGGATTATCTTGTTGAAAAGTTGGCCCCGACTACGTCGCAGATGGTCTATCCATTGAGTTCAATTTTTAATGACTCGTTCGAGTATTTCGACTGGTAACTGGCGAATGACACGCGTGATGTTTTGCTCCAAGGCCTGTATCGGAACGGGATAGGTCTAAGCAAAGTTTACTCAGGAAAAACGTCTAGCAGTGTGATATCACACAATCTTGGTGGCCAATCGAGCCACCGAAAACGAGAAAATATCTGCTCACCGAAGTGTTCTCGCAATAAAACCATTGACTGATGCGATAGGTGGGAGTTGAGCCAGAAATGAACCTCATCGCTGAACAAATACTGACTCGAAAACGTCAGATCTTCTTGGAACTTTTCAAGAGCCCATAGAGCGAAACCAAGTCGCTTGGGTAGGCCAAGGCACCTCAGTTCTTCACCAGCTGTATTTGGATGCTTTCAATTTAAGATCTCGACGTAAAATGCGCCAAGTCATTCCATACGTCAGTCCGAGTTGCTGCGAACGTCGCCGAATCGACTCTCCACGGTCCTTATGTACACTCTTAGCTACTGCTGTTATAATGTATATTCTTCATTGCCTGCTAGACGTCGAATATTATCCAACAATGAATGCTGTGTCGAATAGTATGCTCAGTAGACCGAATTTTCGTAATAAAGATGAACGATTTGTAAACGTTGTTCAGGCGTAAGTCTTTCCATGATGAAATGCCAAACCATATTGAACAAAAATAACATGACAGCTAGACATGATTCAAGCGTGATAGGCCTAAAAAATGTCAATTGAAAAAAGCTCCTCTGAAAGATCACACGTTATAACCAAGGTGAACAAAGCTGATAACATACGATTGTTACTATTATAAGATTGGCACCAGGCCGAAAGCATATTCTTGTGAAGGTTCGAATTAACCGATTATAAAACTCTAACTTTAGGTAATTCGGATACTTAGGGCCGCAGCGTCCAACTTTTCCATTTATGCAAATGTAATGAGCAATTTTCAAACCAATAAACATGAGTACACGCAATTTAAATAAGTAAGAAGTAAAGTGACTAATTTCACAATACAATACAGTAGCAAGCAAATAAAATGCAACGCGTGTTACACCGAAATCTAAATTTAATACAAAAAAATTATGAATTGTCTGCAATGTTAAGAGTAATTTTTCAGACAAAATTTATTGTTGCATTTTTATTGCTGGCTACTGTGGCTACAATTGCTTTTTAAGCTGCGCTGCTATTTAACTTCAGAAGGGCATAAAATTCGGAGTGTCGAGACAAAACACATTCAACGCAATGACTTCCAACCGGATGGGTATTGAATTTGATGAAAATATGCTGGAAATGTTCGTATCCCTTTTGGCAGCCAATTGAAGGAAGCGCAAACAAGAAAAGGCCAAATAATTAATGTAAAAACTGTAATTAACCGAATTAACCCTTTTCAGAGTTTATTTAGTCGATGTGTGCTGCGAGTCGAGAAGAAAAAAACGAGGTTGCCAATGACCGTTGCGCGTTCCAGTCTCGCCAAAGCAACTCTTGCATGTGAGCCAGCAAATCCTTTTCAAGAATATTTAACAAATGCAAAAGCAATCGAGGGACGTGAGTCCGGCTCCCATTCAGCACAGCAACTATGGTATATTCCACCGCACTCGTGTTTGAATTTCATATAAATTTTCGTGCCGTCCCACCTCTCCCACACGCGCACGTAGAGCCATAAATTTGGAGAAGGGATCTGGTGTGGAAGCGTTTAGCCTTTTCATTTTCATTTGCGTTTTCGTTTTCGTTTTCATTTTCATTTTCTTTTTCAACTTTAATCAAAGCAAGTGATTCAATTCCCATTTTCAAAAGAACTTCTGCTGTAATATATTTGTATCTATGTAACTTTTTGTCGAATTGTTGTGGCCATAGACGCAGTAAGCTGTGGTGGCTGAGCGAATCGTCCCTTTTCATTCATTCATTTGTCGGCTATCCTTCGGAGCGCTGCCAGATATCCTGATATGGCGCTTCTGTGCTTTCTCCTTTCGGTTGTCTGAACTTCGCTGCGGTGGCTTTTGTTGCTGGTGCCGCAACGAGGCGAATCAATTCGAGTGAATTGGTCCTGTCGGAGGGAGGGTTGGCCGACGGCGTGCAAAGTGTTGAGTAAAAAGTAAGCTAATTAGTTAATAAAAGAAATTTCTTTTGTTCAGTAAATTACTCCTTTCTGTGCGCTTCCTCGACAGCGAAACAATAAAAAGCAAAACAAGACCGTGCAAATCCAAACAAGCGGAACAGAAGTTACGGCAGCGATTGTGGGAAGCTGGTTGCAAATGGGACACAGATAAAAAGCATCCCACCGCACAAGGGCCCGTAGCCACTCCAAAAATTGACCCTCTTTGCCCGGCCGTCGCTATGCCGATATACATGTATACGTAAGTATGTATTTTAAAATAAAAATCGTCTTCGTGGTCATGTGGTGTAGGGAGACATGGCAGCAAAGCGGCTAACCGGTACATTGCTCTTTTAGTTCGTTTTCCATCTAGTTGGCGCACCCAAGAGAAACTTGCTCCGAATTAATAATTAAATACTCTGTAATTTCCCCCCTACCCAAGATTTAATAGCCAGCGAAAAGACTTTGCGCCAACACTGAATAAACAAACATAAGTGTCGAAGGCGGGAGACAGGAGGAGTTGGAACACAACTGGGTTTAAGTTTTGCACACTCATTCGATAAAATTTAATAACAAACAATTAGCCGTTAAAAAGGGCATAACTCGATAAGCGCGTTGTTCACAAAAAGGGTCTAACAAATGGTGTTGTGGTTTTCAGCGTATTTTGCGCTTTAGCCACGGTTTCGCAACAAAATAAATATGAAAAAGTTTGTTGCGTGCTCTTATTTGTGTAATATATGTAAATACTTATGTCAAAGCGATTGACGACCTTGAAAAATTAGCTTCAAGTTAAATCATCTGTTCAACAATTAATGACGTCTTTTTATGTGTGATATGGGAAAAGCTGTAAATTAGGCATAAGCAGTTGAGTTAAGCGACCCAATTAGTCACTTCCCCGGTAAAGGGTATACAGAAACTATTAATGTTCTTATAGACTTTTTTACCACACTTTCAAATTTAATTTTCTTTCGAAGAGAGGCTGTTCAACTTCTTTCCATGGTAAAAATTGTCAGACAAAGTTTTCGCGTCGTAAATATGCAGCTGCAAAACTATTACTAATTGGCATATAATCTCTTTGGGAACTGAACAGTTACACCAAAAAATCATACAAAAAATTTCCGAAAGCACAGCGGATCAAATCAATGCGTTGATCAGCGCCCCGAAAATGCAAGACATTTTTTGTTAACAATTGGCAGTGTGGAATGGACACACTAACCCCCTTGTTAGGCTTCGATGCTTATCTAGAACCTCTATCGTGCTTCCGGCACCCTGTTGCAATGCAACTCCACATTGAGTGATCAAAACACTCTGCCCAAATTCGGCTATTAAACCACAACCACCACGATACTCCCCGAGGGGCCAGTCCGCATGAGCTGGTTGGAGCGAACTCTAAGGGTACCTGCACCCCATGGTACCAGAATTGAGTCTCCGGCCATACCTCGTAGCCTAAACTACTACCAGTTGGGCTTACATAGTGCTCTGAACTGGTGACCAGCGTTTGGATCTCATATTCTTATCCCATGCAGCTAGAAATCGCACAAGAACCTAACCTTAAATTTCAGCCAGTTGTCTTCGCCGGCTGGTGAGAGATCATATCGCTTACTTCTAAACGTCCATCTGTCCAGTTCAAGTCAAGTCTTCGAGGTTCTTGATGTCTGAGTATATTGAGCATTCTGCAATGACATATATTCAATGCGTGCTCCACACATACATTCAGATCTTTTCGATAAATTTCTCTTATGCAAAAATGCTTTCAGAGGTCCATGGCCAGTAAGTACGAAGCCCAAGTTCAGTCAGAATCTGAAGTGGGGTTTCCTTTTACAAACCTAACATCCCGAATGTACTAGTTATGGCTATTATCCCAACGGTTTACCCACTTAATCCTAACCCTATCATCTAGCATCCTCCTGCTTCCTAGATACCCCTCCCTCTACACATCGTCATCAGAAATCCAGTCATTCTGCAGCAATGATCCACTCGAATCCTCCTTTACCTGAATGCAACAGCTCGCTGTTTGACAATCAGATCAAGAGGGCAAACAGGCAAGCATCCAACGCTGACGTAAATCACAACATTCTGAATTAAGATAAAATAGTGTTTTTAGAGTTAAGCGCTCGCTTACCTTTTTTACTCTATTCTTCACCTATTTTTCACAATGAACTCTATCATTTTGGAAAATACATATGTTTTAAGATGACTGAGCAGAGCGAATATTAAGCGCGGAGCTAGGATTTAGGCGCGATATCTTTTAAACCCCCATTCTTTGATCAAATCCTTTGTAGATCATGTTTTTAGTTAGGTTTATATTTGAAAAAAAAAAAAAACAAAAACAAAAATTAGTTTTTCAAACCGCGAAGTTAGACGCCTCTCTCCAAATCTCATCATTTCAGATCAAATCTCATCATTTCAGATCCTTCTTATTTCCATAAAATTAAATTCAACAAGTTGCATGCGTTGAAATAAATAAAATAAGACAATCATGGCTTCTATGAACCCACTCTTCACACTTACACATACAGACATGTGAATGAGATTGGGGCAAATAAGAACAACTGTGTAACGCCTAAAAGTATTCCTTGGCTTTTTATAAAAGCAAAATTTGTTATCGCACCGACCGTTTTTGCCGAAGCCTCTGGCACACGAACATGCACGACATTCCATGAACTTTGACAACGATAAGTGGCGTAAATAATAAAAAATCAGCAGCAATAAAAAGTCCATTAATGCGCCAAACCATGTTTGAGGCTGTGGTCCGTGTGTCGTAATGAAATTCATAGCTTCGGTCCAGCTTTCCCTGCTTTCGCCGCGACCGTGGTGGACAAACTGTGATGAATGTTTCACATGCCTATTGTTTATTGTTGTTGCGCGTGAACACCCATTTTGTTGGTGTTCGTGGAGCAGTGAACGGCGTCTTTGAATAAGGCATGAACGCAATGATGGATGACGAAGACGGTTATGATGAGCATTTGCGGGTAGTGGTCGGCGCAAAGTTGTGTTTTTGTCAGAGCATCAGGGCTCATTTATAAGAAATGCCTACTAATAAAACCTAGAATATTATTTAGTTATTCCCACAACAATTTCTCAACTAAATCAGTGATTCTATTATGGTAAATCGAATTTCCTTCGACGTTTGCTCCCGAAGGGACAATTTCGCTCCACTTTGGTTGGGTGTCGGAGGGTCGTGTGTGTTCATAGATAAATATGTACGAGAGTACGCCTGTGTTAGACCATATTTTCTCAATTCTACCACTTTTGCTATGTATGTATGTATTTCAATGACATCTTCGCTACGGGCGCAAAGGACAACTTTTTGCAACCTTGTCCCTAATCCGTTTGCAAATAAACAGGCCAAATTAATTGGCCAAATATCAAAAGGCATTACACCTACTACATACGTAGAGGGCAAACTTATGACAGTGACAACTTAATTGCATATTAATTGCACGTAAAGAACTTATTAAATAAGTGGGTTTGCACATATGGATATAAGTGGAGTTGGCCTCACGTGTGTATCTTGTAGGGAATATTACAACAAATTATTTGCACTTGGTATTCTTATTAATAACTTCGTTGTAATAATGGTTCGAAAAATTTCAACTAAACTGCGCAATTCGTGGAACCCTACTTGGTACCTCATTCGTAAGGAATTATAAAAATTGTGGAAAAGCGACTTGCGAAACTCCCGAAAAACAGCCGAGTGATATGCTCTCTAAAATATCCCTACAGGGTACATATTTGTATAATTAATTAATCATCCTGAAAGTGCTTGGCATACATACAGACGCTTGTTCCAAATGTACTCGTGCTTGGAGATTAAAACACAATTCTTAAGAACGTTACTAGAGTGAGCTATTTGCTCAATTGAGGTGGAACAAAAACTAGCGGCTAGACGATCTTTAATGAGTGACACAAATGAAGTAAAAAGTCAGTTCTTCCAGAGTGGCTGCTTCTATTTTTGTACAGAATATTCGAAAAATGAAGTTAGATAATTATAAACCAAGAAATTCTCAAAAATGGGTTTAACTTTTTTCAATTTTATGATAATTAATTATTTACATATTGTAGAAAGGAATACTAAGAACAAGCCCTGCTTTGTTCTACATATAATATACCATTTTGAAGTACCGGCCATAAGTGTTGTTTCAAAGCGAACAATTGGAGAGTGGTCAAGTAGATTCTGATAGGTCAGCATTAATTTAACGTTCTCGCCGAATTTAGTCGTCTTCGATTAGCAAGAAAAGTGGCGAATTTAGCCAAGAACTGTTATAAATCACATATATTGACTTAGGGGATATTTGAGCAAGCAAATAACTGCACCGACACTGTCGTTTTCCTGCAAATACTCCAGATACTTATGTCGCAAAAGAAACAGAAGTTTTAAATATAACTGTTTCTGGTGCAATGTTTGGTATATCGAAAAGTTTTATCTCTTGTTGACATTTCGTAAAAATTTTAAGACAATTCGATAATACATCGGTTTATCGATCAAAAAGTGACAGCAGCTTTTGGTCAACGGTCATAAAATGCATTTTGAACAAAGAGCAAATATTAAATTTTATTTTAAACTTGGGAAAACGTTTACTGAAACGTTTCAAATGATGAAAAAGTTTATGGTGATCAATGCCTATCCCGTAGTAATGTGCATGAGTGGTTTATCGATTTCAATATATGAGGACCTCTGTGACGATGAAGTCGGTCGTCTTACCACACAAAAAAAAAGACAACTGATTTGTTTTTAGAAGGGTATTGTACACGAGAGTTCGTCCCACCTGGCCAAACGATTAATGCTGTATTTTACCTTGGTGTTATGAAGCGTCTTTTGTCACGTATTCGTCGTGCTCGACCACAATACCGTGAGGCATGGTCCTGGCGCCTGTTGCACGATAATGCGCCGTGTTATCGGTCGACTCCATATTAACCATTAATCACTCACCCCACCTATTTGGAAAACTTCATTTGGCCATGAAAGGGACTGGTTTCTGACATTTCCTATCAAAAAGGCGACGACCGATATTTCAAGAGCATTCCGAAAAATGACCTTAAATACTCATTTGAAATGCTAATTGACCGGGCTAAACGCTGTATCGAAGCACAAGGAAACTACTTTGAATAAAAAAATATAACTTACGAAAAATATAAATTTTGAAATTGTCACACAGGTATTAAATAAAGAAACTCAATTCGTTCAAAGGAGTGCGGGTATACCTCATTAAAGTGGTATAAGAGCTAGTTTCAATAAACCCCAGCTTTGTTTTGCATACTTTAGACCAATTTTATTATTGCGAATGGCTCAAATAATAAACCACCCGCTTGTCTCCACATCGAGTATAGTTTGTTTACTGGCAATCAATGTTTTCATTGTTATTGTATTTCCATCAATAGGGCCTCTTAAATACTTGTTAAATGTGCCTTTTAAAAAATGTTAAAGTGGTCATAGAATCATACATACTTGTATGTACATATGTTATTTGTCAGTCAAGTTGTCCAAATGAAATATTTTAAAAGCTTAAAAAGCAGAGCCCCGCATTAGTTATGACACAGTAACACTAAAAAGTTTTAATGAAAAAATCTAGTAGAATTTTGTATATATTATATAATATTGTAGGAAATATTACAACACACATACATACACTCGCGTGGGTATATCCTTGCCGTATTAAAGTGAAATGTGTAAGTGTCTTTTAGCCGAAATGATGAAATGTTGAGTTATTCGTGAATATGAAACTAGAATGTTTCAATAATTTATGTACTTAGCAGTTTTTATGATTTCACTTTTCATTTATACGCACATAGGAAGCCGTTAATTAATTTTGCTCTGGATTACATAAAATGGAAACGGTGCCGTTTAGTATACACCCTCATACCATACTTTCACTTACTTTCTGCTTGCGGTTGTTATAACCTTATCAGTTCTTGACCTATCCATTCCGCTATAAAATTAGCATTGCTTGCTGCTTTTGATTGGTTAACAATGTCAAAACATGCTCTTATCAGTTTAGTGTATGAAATGTGGATGAAACTTTACTACACAATATCGTTGAAAACTAAGAAATACTATTGTACAGTTTAGTCATCACGCATGTCACGTTACTATAATACTTTTGCAAACTGTTGTTATATAGAGTGATATATCATCAGGATGATGAGAAAACTTGAAATCCGGGTGACTGTCTGTCTGCCCGCGTCTGCCTGCTAAAGGTGTAACTTGAGTAAAAATTGAGATATCTTGATGAAACTTCGTATGCGGGTTCCTTAGTACAAAAACTATGCTACTAGTCGAAAACCTAAAAGGTGCCATAACTAAGCACCTCATTAAGATATAAAACTCTTATTTGGCACAGTAGATCGCAGTAGGAAAGGGCACCTGTGGGAAAAAAATTTTGGAAAAGTGGCCCCGCCCTCTAAATCAATAACTAAATGCGTCAAAGACGTACAAATTTTCCCCCGGGATAGTATGAGAAGGCTTTATGGGAGCCGGTGTGAAAATTGTACGATGGGCGTGGCACCTCCCACTTTTTGGTGTAATCCCACATCTCGGGACCAACCGATTTCGACAAAATTTTCATATTTTTATGTTACGTTGTGAAAATGAGCGAAATCGGACAATAACCACGCCTACTTCCCATATAGCAAAATTTTAAATTCATTCAATTGCAAATCACGAAGCAATTAATATAACGGGATTAAACTTTTCACGAATAATGCCACCTTATGACCAAAAATTGTTCAAATCCAAAAAATCTGTTCACGCCCCTCCTCTGCGGAACTTTGGAGTTCACAGCGAAACTTCCGGTAAAGAGAGGCATCGTACTTTTTATACACTAAACAGGTTCTATCAACTTTACCATGAAGTTTATAACATCCAAACATTTTGACTTGTTTTTGGCTCAGATAAAAAGCTCACACAATTTAATCAATAAAATTCAGCTAGTCGACATCCACCATTTTAAGATTCCTTCTGGTTATTTCAAAACCACCTCGATAACTGTTCAATTTTTCCACCCTTAAGAAGTGGATTTATTTGAAATATACGCTGGCTTAAGCTCTCATCGCAAATCATCAGAAATTTAAATAATCGCTTTATGTTTTAATAAAGCCGACACTTTTGCCATAACTCGGCAGCATATTTTTGGTTTGGTGGCAGGTTTCGTAGAGCATTTGCTTCAAGGCCGGCATCCCACTGCTCCGCAGATGGTTAACGCAGCTGCTCTGCCTGCCTTTCTAAGGCAAAACGCTTGGCAGCGTCTCGTTTATCAGGAAATTTTCCTTTTATTACTCGCTTCTGAAATACATAATTTTTTATTGTTCTCGCTGAGTGAGTTCGCTGCTGCTTTCCAAGTCTCAACGATGGGCGTGTTCTCAACTTTGTTGTTGCTTCAAATTTATACAGCTGTAATTTAAATTGTATAATTTATTGCTGTTTGTGTGCGAATATTGGCTGTTACCGAGTGTAATTGCTTTGTTTTTATTATGGCTGTGGTTTTACGCAGGAAATTCGAGGCAGTGCTGATTCCAACGTCACTGTGTCCAATAGCTTTATTTATACGCACGCTTTGTGGGTTTCCAATAAGCGCCCAACACGCTGAGAAGTTGCGAAGTTTCCGCAGATTATCCACAATTTCAAGAGTCTCATGCCACCCGCAGTTTATCCTACTCCTTCAGTTGAGTTTCGGTGCGTGAAAGCGAAGGAATGTTTATATGCCGTGCAGTGGCTCGAGTTTAAAATAATGTAGATTTGACTTGGGCAATGTTTCCACATTTGATTATGAATTTATGTCCTCATGTACCGACGTGTGTGTGTCTGGACGAGTCTCGGCTGTTAGTCGCGTTTTGGGATCAAGGACAAGCGAACATATATTTTAATTAAGCACCGCCACTGTGCTGCCAGTAAGTCTGGGTCCAAGTGAGTGAGTAAGCATAAACTCGTGAATACTACTGCCTGCAATTAACACGAAATTACTGCAACTTCGCTTGTGCGTGTTAATGAGCTGCCGGTGCGAGAGTGAGACGGCGAGTCTTCGGGAGGGTTGTTGAGGTCGCCAGGTGCTGTCACCCTCGTTAATATTACTAATTAAACCTGCTGCGAAACGTAGGTAAACAATTACAAATTTGCATATTACTCATTGTTGTTGTTATTTATAATTCGAAAGGGCCACTCGCCAGACTGTCCGCTTAATGGAGACTTATGAGTCGTCTATGAACTTACGCTTGCGTGTACACTCCTATATTTGTGCAAATGTACGAATACGTGAGGTCATATAATTCACGTGAGAAAAAAAATTCAAATTCCTAATTAAAAAGTGCAGTGTTTATTTTGAAAGTGTTTAATACGTTCTTTACGTGAAGCCAGAAAAATAAGGAGAGGGACTGGCAGGTAGTCTCCTACACACTTGTTTGCCATATCGTACAGAAATAGTGTAGTGACAGTGAGGTAGTTTTTAAGTTATGAGGGTCACCTACGTTGACAACGTGAGCTGTGGTGAACAATAGTCAAAACTTCGTCCCCTTTGATCCTACCGATTTTGAAATTTAGCGCAATATTCTTGAGATAATACGCATTCTACTGAAAAGTAAACAAGAAAAAAACGTTAACTTCGGCTGCACCGAAGCTAATATACCCTTCACAGGTGCATTTCTTTTAGTAACTATGTGCCCAGTTTGTATGGAAGCTAAATGCTATAGTAATCCGATCTGAAAAATTTTTTCGGAGATTATATTATTACCTTAAGCAGTAATCCATGTCAAATTTCGTGAAGATACCACGTCAAATGCGAAAGTTTTCCATACAAGAACTTGATTCCGATCGTTCGGTTTGTATGGCAGCTATATGCTATAGTTAACCGATCTGAACAATTTCTTCGTATATTAGATAGTTGCTTTAGAAAATAATCCATATTAAATTTCATGACGATATATTGTCAAATGTGAAAGTTTTCCATACAAGAACTTGATTCCGATCGTTCAGTTTGTATGGCAGCTATATGTTATAGTGGTCCGATATTGGCAGTTCCGGCATATGAGCAGCTTCTTGAAGAGAAAATGACGCTTACAAAATTTCAAAACGATAGCCTAAAAACTGAGGGACTCGTTCGTATATATACAGATGGACGGATGGACGGACGGACGGACAAACAGACGGACGGGCATGGTTAAATCGACTCAGCTCAACATACTGATCATTTATTTATATACTTTATAGGGTCTCCGACGCTTCCTTCTGGGTGTTACAAACTTCGTGACAAGCTTAATATACCCTCTTCAGGGTATAAAAATATACATATATATTTGAGAGTTATTTACCAAGCTTTGCACCAAATGTTAAGGTAAATCTTCGTACTAAGTCTAATTGATATAGCTTAAATAGTGTGTGAGCTTTATGTAATGAATGTTGCGTTGCCGTTCCCACTTTTCTTAAAATATATGACCAAGTGCTAGTGGGCAACTGCGCTTTTCTTCAAATGCTTAGGAAAGGTATTAAAAATATGTAAATGTTTATTCAAAAAAGAGTAGGCTTGTAAAGACATTGCTCACACTGAGCAATTTGGTATACATTATATACTATATGTGAAATTGATATCTGGTAATCACTTTATGGCTGGTCCAAACTACAAGGTAGATAAATAAGATCATGTCCCGGAGCTTCTGGCATTGTAATGTTGAAACACAATTTCCAGGTTCCCATGTCGTCTGTCAATCTACGAGTGGATGCCTGGTATAAGCCTGTGGATTCAGTGCCCTTTGGATGAGAAACGCTGCTACCACATTTTAGTGCTCTTGTTCCTCTGCTCTGTCTTTGCCGGTAGGCGCTGATAGCTGATATAATCGGTCGAGTTCATCTCTTTGGATGTCAACG
The DNA here is from genome assembly GCF_024586455.1 of Bactrocera neohumeralis. Taxonomy (NCBI): domain Eukaryota; kingdom Metazoa; phylum Arthropoda; class Insecta; order Diptera; family Tephritidae; genus Bactrocera; species Bactrocera neohumeralis. The sequence continues at coordinate 39,950,989 of NC_065922.1, forward strand.
GATGACATACTGCTAATACTTCCGTAGCGTCGGTTGATATACAAGTAGTCCGGAAAGCACTTATTACTCGAATTGCTGAAAGCCTATGCTCTGCAATTATTTGCTCCCCATACGCTTTTATATCCAGTGCCTGTATTCAAAATGGTGTTGCACACAATATTATGGAACTCATTGCTTTTGCTCCAATATTACTCCCAGATACTTCATCTGCCCTTGGTGAGCTCTATTCATTCTTGCACCTTCCTGGTGCATATGAGTAAGTAGTCCTTGTGCTGCCCCAGTTCCAGACTTACAGAAGTGAACCATTGGCGTAGACCATTTAAGCACTAATTACATATATTTCTTAGGTCTACTAATTGTTTAGCTACTGCTACCACCATGAGATCGTCAGCATTTGCTATTAGTTCCACGTATATTGGTTGCTGTCTTCTTCGCACCTCGTCATACATACATGAAGTTACATAATAGTGGGCTTAATACGGGACAACATCCTATTATAATTGGTATTCATATGGGATTGACCCCGAATTCATTTCGTGTGACACATTGACAAAGTTGGTGTAATAACTGGGTTGACTCGCTACATCCTTAACCATATTATTTAAATTGACTTAAAACCAAACTTGGCCCCTAAGTCTATTCACTTTGGAAATTTAATGGTATACCATCTTATGTATATGACCTATATTTTGTATGTGGATATCTGATTTATATTATATTATTTTACTCAAATAATATGAAGAGTGTGAGATTTGATAAAGATGATGTAACATATAAAATATGGGTATTTCATTTTGGACGAAGAGCGCGGAACTATATACTTTTCGGCAAACTTCCGTATTAAATAACAATTTAACAATGTAAACTTCCTACGTATTTATTGAATTATTTCAAGCTATTCAGACAGAATGTAATTTGACAAATACAATTTAGGTTGCCTCCTTTGCACCTCCAATTATTCCACCCTTAATATTAATTTTTCATTGCCAATGGCCGAATATTTTCCAGTCCATAAACCCTAAATTAATAGTAAATTAATTAAAGTAAACGAGCCGGAAACTGCGAAAGACAAGTGCGCTATATATTATATTCTATCATAAGCTAGAATTCGTGCATATTTACAGATATGTATGTATACGTATGTATGTAATTGGCCCATTAGGATCCTTATAGTTTTCAATTTGGTAGTGACAAATTGTAGTTCTGGTCACACAATGTCATTTCTCGATATTCAAAGGGTGCGGGGCTTACCTGTTTGAGAGTTTTTTGGTCATGATGAGGGTGGCATTTTTATTTAAAAAGAAGATAGTGATTGGAATACTCCAATTAAAACTGTGATCACCTATGTTTCTCTTAATGATACATTTAAAGGAACTAAAAGTTTAGTAACAGTAAAGGAAAAATTTAGCAAGGGTTGCCAAGAGGTGCTACTATAGACTGAGTAGTAAAGTCCTCTCTCGACGAACAAAGACCAAATTTTACACGTCACTCATCATCCCTGCCCTGCTATATGGTGCAGAGGCATTAACGATGACATCAACTGATGAGTCGACGTTACGAGTTTTCGAGAGAACGGTTCTGCGGAAGATGTATGGTCCTTTGCGAATTGGCAACGGAGAAAACGGGAGTCGGTGGAAGGATGAACTGTACGAGATATACGGCGATATTGACATAGCTAAGCGAATGAAAAGACAGCGCCTGTGCTGGCTAAATCATGTCGTCCGAATGGATGTCTCCAGCTCAGAGAGTATTCGACGCAGTATCCTCCGGAGGAAGCAAAGGAAGACCTCCTCTCCATTAGAAATACCAGGTGGGGAAGAACCTAGCTACACTTGGAATCTCCAAATGGCGCCACGGCGACTGGCACAGTGTTGTAAACGCTATTCGTCAGGCGTATAGGCTTTCTATTCCATCGAGACACAGTTAATGAAAAATAAATTTTATTTGAATCACAGTTAGCACTAGATGTGACTTTTAACGAAATTAGTGTCTTTAGAATCTATAGAAGATCAAATTAACGTTATTCTTGTAGCGTCAGAAAACACTCCTGAAGTAATATCGAGAAATGGCCGAGTTGACACTCCTTGACCGTATAAAATTCGGGGTCGGTTACTTAGGCCGGACTGTGATAGACCCTACTTACTATACGATCTACTAATTTCATCCAAGTGTTCGGCAAAGTAATACTAATACTCGGCCAATTTTCTTTCGTCCAGCGAAAATCCTTAAATTTAGTGTTTTTTCATGGTTGCGAGTCGAAAGACTTTATCAACATTTTCTTTTCTTTTCGGCGACTGTTGAAGTTTTCACTATTTCGTACGTCAACTGACATAATCATAATAAATTGTACTCTTGTTATATAGAAAAGAGTATGGTGTTAAGTGCACTAGAGCTAAACTGGTTACAAAGTGGTGCCTTTTTCAATACGATGGTAACAGCTTTATGGGCGTGCCTATGATTTATATACATACATTTATTTACGATTGTGTAAGTTATCTTACTTGTCAGCGGAAGGCACAATTACACACCGGTGTGTCTTTACGAGGCAATATTCGTTCGGTTTGGCAAGTGCTGCAATGGCTGCATTGCCTGGAAACACCGGTCGCACGAAATTGCTACTAAATTCACGATAAAAATCTTCATATGACACGACTTATCATTCACAATTTTTATATGCACTTAAGCAAAGAAAAACACATCTCTGATATTGCTCTACTCTCGACAATAGATGCTGCTGCCAGATTTGCCGAATTTTGATGAGGTAAAAATGCTATCACATCGATTTTTTATGTCCCAATTGCCGTGAAAACACAACTACAACCCTACAGCGCGAAAAGAACGAAAGAACGATGAAATAGTGAAGGAACTTAAGTAATACTCGCACCAGCGCATAGTAAAATTTGTATTTCAGCGATAATAAAATGTGAAAATTTCGTGTAAAGTGCGCGAGCATAAAAAATGGAAAATGAAAATTGAAAGCTGATGCTAGAGCGATTTGGGAGCGTGTACTCTCAGCTCAATGGTGTGGCACGTCATAGAAGCCAATTACGTGCGCATGATTTATGGCGAGTTTTCCATTTTTTGGCGTCAAACACAAAGCTTTCACAGCACCGTTAAAATCACACACTCACACATTTCTCAAGACGCGCACATGTGAAAATTTTAGTTTTGCTGATAATATGGATGATAAGGGAAGCAGAATCTCAGCAGATGTAAAATTTGCTTACTTTCACTTTAACGATCGCTTTGAAAAATTATCGATGTCTCACACCCACACGCATACACAATTACGCTAAGCCATTTCAGCATAAATTCGCATGGGTGACGGTTTCAATTCATGCACAAACTTCAAATGATAAATAAACGCTTTTAACGCGAATCTATGGGAGGACGCAACGAGTGAATATAAACGAATGATGTCCTTCAGCTGAGCTCATACATCTTTTTGTGCGGTGTGTGAGAGAATGTTCCAATTCAAGTGACGCGACATCTATCTCCGTTCCACAAAAAATTAATCTACAAGTATGTATAGTGCTCATGCATTGAAGCGGCTTACCGATCGGACTTAGCAATGCTCACTTTCGCATATGGCAAACAACTTTACTCCGAACTAAAAATTTCGGACTTGCTTTCTCTGCTACTCTCTCATATATTTAAAATTGAAAATCGCAGCCAGCAACCTCGAATACTGCTTTTTAAATGGTCGTATGAAACAAAGATCATTTCCATAGTATGATTCGTCCCCTAAAATAATCGTTATGGGACAACAAATTTGTTGATCTCCTAAGTAACGGATATACTGATTTCGGAGAGCCGGTTAATCTTAATAGGATACTTTGGGCAATTAGAAGCCTTCCTGAAATATTTTACACTGTCTAAATTTTTAAAAACCCTACCTTACCATCAGAAATCATAGCCAAAATGCAGGATATGATTTTGGAAGATCGTCGATTGACTGAGAGAGATTTATTAGACGTTCTACACATCTCATTAGGCAGTGTGAGCCATATATTAAGTGGAATTTTGGGTTTTAGAAAGCTGTGTGCACAATGGGTGCCGCATTCGCTAACAGTGGAACAAAAACACATTCGAATGCGACTTTCTCAGCAACATTTGGAGCGTTTTAAATAGGATAAAGTAGATTTTGTGTGTCGATTCATCACTTTGGATGAGACTTGGGTCTTTCACTATGATTCTGAATCAAAACAAGAGGCTAAAGAGTGGGGTGAACCTGATTGTTCGTCTTCGAAATCAGTTCATGTCGGGAAATCGGCCATGGAGGTTATGGCATCGGTTTTTTGGAATGCGAGAGAAATTTTGTTGGTGGATTACTTGCAAACTGGTAAAATAATTAATTACGAATATTATTGCAACATTTTGGAACAGTTTAAGGAAAAAATTCGTGACCCGGTTTGCAGAAGAAAAAATCCTTTTTCATCAGAACAATGCACCGTGGCGCAAGAACATTTTGACAATGGCTAAAATCCATGAATTAAAGTTCCACCGTATTCACCAGATTTGGCCCCCAGCGGCTTCCATTTGTTTCCAGAGTTCAAAATGTTTATGCGCGGCAAGCGTTTTTTATCAAATGAAGAGATCATAACGGCTGTTGAAGCGTATTTTGCAGACTTTCCGGATTCTCACTTCAGGGATGGGATCCACAGATTGAAGGATCGTTGGAGCAAGTACATATATTAATGTTCACGGAGATTATACTGAATAATAGAGTGTATTTTGAATCATATACTTGTGTTTTTCTTATCAAACGACCAAACTTATTGAACAACCTGGTAAATCAGTTCATGAGCCATAGGAAGTAGTAAACTTGTTGGGCATATCGTTGAAGAAGGATTGGGCATGCGAGACCTCTATACAAAGTAGGTGCTCACAATCGATCGATTCACGGTGTCAGTAGACAGTAAAAATTTTAATTACTTCCGTATTTTTAAATTAGAAAATCGAAGTTTGCAATGAAAATGTGACTGTCTTTAAACGAACTTTCCAAGGTGAATACCATGTAAAGGTTCTGCCAAAAAGAACAACTTGATGTTAAAATGAGATAAAACTCTCAAATTTGGTCAAAATGGGACCTGTTTTTTGTTTTTATGCATATAACTTTATACCATTTATGTTTGAAAATGTAGGCCCAATGTCCACCATGGCTATGCTTGCATATCTCCATCCGTGTACGATAATTTACAATGACCCGGTCCAGCATTTCGCCTGGAATTTCGGTTATAGTGCGCCGAATGTTTTCTTCAAGCTCCTCGAGCATTGCTATAAACCTTTGACTTAACGTACCCACAGAGAAAATAATCTAGTGCCGTTAAATCCCATGCTCATGGAGGCCAATTGACTCGACCATTTCTCGAAATTCGCGAAATCTTGCGCGCAGTGTATCCATGTTTAGACGTGAGGTGACGCAGCATCTGGATAAAATAGAGATCATTCGCGTTGATTTCATCGGTCAATATTGTGTTATATTGCTCGCTATTGATGGTAACGACACTTTCTTTCTCATTTCAAAAGAAATAAGGCCTGATGATGCCGTCATACCACGATTCGCACCAAACGATCAATTTTTGACGATGCAATTGCATTTTCTCAAACAGACGATGATTTGATTTAGCATAGTAGTGACAATTTTGTTTGTTGACGAGGCATTAAGCCAGAAATGGGTGTCATCTAAGAAGATAATTTTCGATGAACATACATTTGTGAATTTTTCGGAGAACATGAATTTTCATAACAATCTTGGACAATTTCCAAGCATTGTAAGAAAGTGAAATGTGTCATGAAGAAATGGAAAACCTTATTGAACATACTGACAAAATTTGACACAAATCCATAAACAACGATGGCCGCCACGAGCTGCAAAACTGCACGCCAATGTTTTATATTTTTATAATTATATCATGAACAGAGCATATTAAGTATTCCCCGAAGTTTCTAACAGTTTCTAACGACCTCTTTATTTTTAGTACGCTAAGTCGATCCTTTCTCATTCTGACTACGATTTATGCAATATTTTTTTCCAACAGGTGTACCTTGCCACTGTGATTGCATGTGCCAAGTTGTTGTAAAATAAATGTGTAGCATATCTTACTTAAGTTTTGGTATTAAATCGTCAGCCCATATCGAAAGGCCCTCAACAAAAGTATGATGATAATATGTAGTCAAGGAGCTCTAAGTATTTAGTCACAGTGCGTGTTTTTATTTATGCGACAACAAAATTCAATCATTTTAATTTTTTAATATATTTTTATTTGTATTTTGAAATGTACAAAAAAAAATTTTTTTCGCTTTTTAAATTTTTAATATATATTTTTTTAAATCAAAAATAGTCCCCACAAAAAAAAGTAGTTCACTGGTCATGGTGATAGCGGCTGTTCATGTTGTCTGAAATAAAAAAATCGAATGGGTTATTATTCAGTAGTTCTATAACTATAAATGAGTAGAAGAACATATGTAAATTTGTATGCAATCGGTTGAATACTTTTTGTTTTAGGACCATGACAGTTTCAGAAAATGATGATTCGAGAAAAATGCAGACTTGTCATGGCGCCTGGTAAACAGTCGCTTACGACACGTCGGCGACTATGAGCTGTAACTTATCAAATACTATGAATTTCGGCTGAATTTTTCTCAGCATGTTTTCAATTGGTTTTACTGTCGAAATATAAAAAAAAAATCGATTTTTCGAAGTGATTACATGAGAATACTCCCTTAAGCATTCTTTAGCACGCACTAAATACTGCTTAGTCTCTCGAAGCCCCTCAAATTGGTTGCATACGACATGGAAAAAAATTATAACTGTTATTTGGAATTTGATATATACATATAGATATATGGGTACTTCAAATTTATTTCTAACATTACAACGGTATATTATTTGTAGATTATTACAAAAATAATAAATATAATATTAAAGGGAAACCTCACCTATTAAGGAGGACATCCCACACATGTTTAGCTTTGATAATGATATATGAAATTAAAAAAACACAAAATAGTTGTACTTCCTTTATATGACGAGTATAAATACTATGTGTTATACCTATATAACGGTTAAAGTAATTTATGCCGATTTTACATGCCAAATTGGCGCAAAAACAACTAAAACATATTCGGTGAATTAAAGACGCAGGAACCGTTTGACTGCTCATTACTTCCAAACTAAAGTAGTGGGAGATATTGAGTATACGAGTAGGACGTGGATAGGTGCCGTTAGGAAACGATGTGGCAAGCGGCGGAACTCATAAAAATGCTATGAACATTTTATTCGTTCACTATAAAGCTAGTTACGAGCAGGCTTGCACCGGTATTGTTATTATTCATAAATAAAAGTTGCGAAGGCCCAGTCAACGCGAGGAAGCCGAGGTTGTTGGTACGCAGAATGTAACAACGCAAGTGCAATTAAATACAACTAACATGGCTGTAATGAGCCTGCTGGCCATTTTGCGGCGAATATTCGCCTAACGCACGCACGCACCCATTTCTCTTATTCATTAACTCAATTTTGCCTGGGTGTGATTTCCTTTAGCTGACACACAACGCTTAATGTTTTCCTAAACGGCCTTCAACACGAACTGCTACATGGAATTCGACTTGAACGTTTAAACGAACAAGAATAAATGCTCTAAACTTTCAGGTTATACTAAAGAGCTATTCATTATACCCTGTACAGAGTATATTAAGTTTGCTCCGATGTTTGTAATACTTAAAAGGAAAGGTCAGAGACTCTTTAACATATATAAATGATCAGTCGCTCGGTCGACTTAATCAGTACATACGCGAACTAGCTTTTCAGTTTTTGAGATGTCGGTCTGACATTTTGCGCACGTTATGTGTTCACCAAAGAGCTGCTCATTTGTCGGAACCGATATCGAACAACTATAGCATATAGCTGTCATTAAAGCTGACCGATCAAAATCAACTCCTTGTATAGACAGTTTTTTAATTAACTAGGTATCATTACGAATTTGGCACAAATTATTTACAGCGCATTACTAAAATCTCCGAACATATTGTTCAAATAGCTAATAGGCGTCTTTTAAGCTAACCTATCAGAATCAATCTATCTCTAACCTGTTATGTTATAAAAAATGTATCTACAAGTGCACAAGTGGTTTCAACGTTTTCAAAGTGGTTGTGAGGACATAATGACGATCAACATGTGGGCCAATCAAAATCCGTGATCACCGGAAACTCCATCGAAACTGTGCGTGAATTCATCAAAAATCAGCCGAAATCATCATTGAAATTCATGGAAATGGAATTGAACAACTCCAAAACATCGATTTATCGCATTTTGACCGAACATTTGGGCTTACGAAAGGTGTGTGCACGGTTTGTTCCACACAAATTGACTGACGACCAAAAATTGCTCAGAATCCAACATTCGATCGACGCTTGTGACCGATTATTTGACCAAAAATCACATTTTAACCATTAACCACTCCCCGTATTCACCTGATATGGCACCGTGCGACTTTTTCCTTTTCGGAAAACTGCATTTGCCAATGAAAGGAAAGCGTTATGCAGACGTAGAGGCCATTCAAAAGGCTTGCACCGGCATACTGGCGGCCATACCGGCCAACGAGCTAAAACACTCGTTCGACATGCTTTTGGACCGTGCAAAAAACTGTATTGAAGCAGAAGGAGACTATTTTGAATAAAATAAATTGATTTTGCCGAAAAAACCATTTGTTCTGTTTTTTTTTAAGTCCTGTTTACTTTGGAACGCTCCTTGTATGAGTAATAATGCGGCTTCGGTGCAGTCGAAGTGAACGTTTTTTATTGTTTTTTTTTTCGTCGGAAAAATAATCTTGGATGACAGTAAAGTGTAGTTATTCGAGATAGCAGGCACTCTAGAGATGACAACTGAACATTATTCGAGAATATTTGGTATGGGCATGAGAGAGCTCTTGGCGAAATGGGTATCGTGCGAGTTCACTTTCGACTAAAAAATTCAAGAGTTTATGATGCGGAGCAGTGTTTAGAGATGTGCAAGCGTAATAAACCCGAGTTTTAGCGTCCATATGTGACAATGGATGATCATGGCTCTATTATTTCACTCCCAAGTCCTATTGACAGTCATCCGAGAGGACTGCACAAAAAGGACCCGCTCCAAACCGTCAACAAAAGCAACAGTCGGCGGGCAACGTCGTCTGTATTTTGGAATGACAAGGACTAATTTTTGTTGACTGCTTCGAAAAAAAGATATTTGAATAAAAAGAAAATGCTGTTTGTCATCTGTCAGAAGTCAGTGAAAACGACATTAAAAACCCATGAATCGGGTTCCGAATCTATTACTGCAGATCTGAGCCCCAAGCGACTATTTCCTGTTCTTAGATCTCAAAAGAATGCTCGCTAGGAAGAAATTTTCGTCGAATGGAGAGGTGATCGCCGATACTGAGACCTATTTTGAAGCAAAGGACAAATCGTACTACAAACATTGTACTAAAAAGTTTGGGGATCGCTATAATCAGTGTATCATCTTTGAAGGAAACTATGTTGAATAAAAAATTTTATTTTGCCAAAAAAAATGTGTTTTACTATGGTATTGATTTGTTATATGGTCTTACTGTGATTATATCTGACTTAAAATTTTTAATTTAACTAAATACTTTGGTAGACGCCAGTATAATGTTGTATTAACGGAATAAATATAGTATGTATATATATGATAGGCAGGATCTCAACCGCACTTTAAACTTAGAGTTATTTTTATTTTCTTAGTATGGCTGGACTTCAAATAGGCCTTAGTCTCGAGCATTGCCTCTTCATTGTCGCTAAATTTCTTGCCAGCGAGGTTCTTGACAACCAACATATTAATTGTTCGTCACTTGTCGAAGAGAAATTTTGAAGTCACATTTTAAAGCAGAAATTCCAGTATATCGCGATTTAAATTAGGTGCCTACACCGATCCTTTAAAGCGGTAGTTCACATATGTTTGCATTTATGACTGCTCCGTTTTCTTATTAAAGAACACACGAGAAAAAAAGAGTTTTGGTAAAGCAGGTTTGGTAAAAAAAAGTTGCGAAGTTACCAGTTTTGTTAAATATTTTTAGTGAAATATTATCTGAACTGACCATTCTTTTCATTCATATCCAAATATATGCTTTATAAATTCACACTTGAATTGCATTTACATAACCACAACGATTGCTTTAAATACTTGTATATACATACATATATGCTGATAAAGAAATTCAATACGCCGCGAGAATAAAAATTACATGTATTTCAAAATTTTATTTAAACGAATTTATATTTCCCTTTTGTTTATATAGTAAAGGGAAGCATCGAAAGCCGGATTGCGGAACTTTAATTCGCTAAACCTAACCTACTCCCAACTCAAGACTCTCCCACCACCACATAAGGTATTACTTCGTGGGAGTGACAAAACATTTTACGTCTCCTCTATAGCACGGACGGACTGGCACCTCTTCTGCTGCAGCTGTCTTAGCTTAGTCATGATGGAAGTTGCCGCTTCGGAAACAGCTTTCCACTTATCTGAGGACTGACATATAAGTGCAGACAAATTTTCCACCATTAAACAACCACCTAGTGCACTTTCTGACTTTTCCCTTATGCTCAGAAACTGAGAACAATGGAAAAACACGTATTCAGAGTCTTCTATGGACTCCGTAAACATCGAACAATACGGACTGACGCATTTTGAAATTTGTAAAGATATCTTCTGAAGAACTCATGTCCGCTTAATATTTGGGTCAGGTGGAAATTCAGGTCTCCATATTGTCTAGTTATCCACGTATGGATGTCAGGTATAAGTCTGTGAGTCCACCGTGCTTTGGTTAAGGTTTACCACCGTTGCTACCATATAAATATGCTCTTCTTTCACTCCTCTCTCTTTTTGATTTCTGTTATTGGTACTGATAGCTCATATAATCTCGTAAATTCGTCTACTTGGATGTCTACGGACGGCATACTAGTTAGTACTTCAGCTCCTTTGCTGGATATGGTTCGGAAAGCACTTGTTATTCTTATTGCTGTGAGTTTATGCAACGCATTAATTGGTCTGGCATACGCTTTTATTTCTAGTGCCTGTATCCATACTGGACTCGAATTTAGTATTACTGAGTTCATCACTTTTGCTATTAGAAGTCGTTGGCTGGAGCGCACACAGCCTCTATTTGCCATAATTCTTGATAAGGCATTGTAAATCTTGTTTGCTTTATTTCATGTGTATGCCAAGTGCTGCTTGAATTTCAGTTCGAAGTCCAGTATTATCCGTAAATACTTCAACTTTGGTTGGGAAGTAATCGCACACTCTCCTATAGTGAGAGTTATTTTGTCCTCAGTTTTCCTGTTGCTTATAAGCAATATTTCTGCGTTGTGCTCAGCTAGTTCCAAACTCATGGAGGAAAACCATTGACACAGACCATTTATGCATACATTACATTTATTTTGGATGTCAACAAGTTGTTTGGCTACTGCTACCACTATAAGGTCGTCCACGTATGCGATTAGCTTAAAGGCCTTTGGTTGTTGTATTCTTAGCACCCCATCATACACGAGATTTCATAAAAGAGGACTTAATACAGGAGCTTGTGGTACTCGACAAATAGGATAGCTCTTGGTGCCTTCGTTTTTGTCGTAGATCAGCTTTATATTTTCAAAATAACTCATAACAATATTTATGCGGTAATAAGGGGCGCGTATTTTATATAGGGTTTCGAATATGTTTGTACATTTAGCAGAGAGAGAGAGTAGCATTCTTTACATCCAGAATAATCAGTGCACGAAATTTGTTTGTAGCACCTTTCCATCTTTTGCCACTTACTGCACATTTTGCAGTATCGACAACTTCTTTTAGTGCATCGATAGTGGACCTTTGTTTTCTGAAGTTGTATTGTCTTTCTGATAATCCCCCGGCTTCGTAGATTGCAACTCCAAGCGGTTTCCTATTATGCTTTCGTACCTTTGCCTATTGTGTCGAGCATGCACAGAGGTCGATACGATGAAGGTTTATCTGGGTTTTTTTTGGTTTTCGGATTAAAACCAGACGCTGGACTTTTCAGGGATCGAGAAACTCCTCTTCTTTTATGCATGCGTTGTACATTTTAGCGAAAAGAGTGGGCTTTGAAATTATGGCTACCTTTAGAGCTCTGTTTGGTATATTTCCCCTGGGTTTACTGGTAATGCTTATTAAACTTCATTATACCTCGAACAGGTTATAGTCCCTCAGTTTTTGTGATATCGAGTAGAAATGCGCAAGTCTTTTTCTTATCAAGACGATGCTCATTTTTCGTAACCGCCGATATTGGAACACCTTAGCCCATAGCTCTCATATAAATTGAGCGAACGGAATCAAGGGCTTGCATGGAACGCTTTGTCATTTGAGGAGATAACTTCTAGAAATTTTACCATCTTGTACAAAAACTGGATTTCAGTAGCAATTTAGTGGTAGTTGTGTGGCCTTGAGTTAAATATTTCAAAAATATTATTAAAAATAAATAAAAACCGCTGATCTCGTGATTAGAGCACAAATACAGGTATTTGTATATTTGAAGCAGATGAAACCGATTACAAGCAAACCAACAGTAAATAAAAATTTGTTTATTTAAAACTTCGTTATCAATATCCGGTATGAATATGAGTTGATGGTAAAAATTAATAAATAAATGTAATAAGAGAAACCGGAAGTTTTGCTTGATATTGGGGCAACAGCAGACGGAAATATTGGTGTGCCACTACATTTGGTGAATATGAAACTAATAACGTGTAATGTGTAAATTATAGTAATGTAAGAGAACCTCCATTGTTTCGAAGAGTGTAGCGAGTGCTAATCTTTTCAACACGCCACCAAAATCTATAATCGACCATAAATGACATAAATGGAGTTGAGTGTCTGGAGCCAGCCATTTAACAATGCCGTCAGCACAATGAGCAATTCCCCACCCACTCATTGGCCATCTAAATATAAACAGCCCTTTCACCAGCCACCCTTTATAATGCCTCCGCACTCAGTACGCTAAGCTATGCCACCGAAATATCTGTGCACGTGAGTGATTATGTTTGCTGGATTCCGAGGTATGAACTGTTGCTTTCCCGTAATAGCCGGAGCACAAGTTTAAAATACTTGTATTTATTTTCTGAATAGCTCTGCTTGTTACAACCATTAACACTACCCGGTACAGCTGCAGAGAGTCGAGGATATGGATTGAATAACAATTTGTGGATGAAGTTCGTTTCATGTCCGCTTATCTCGCCTCTTTCGCCGATGCCGACGCCGTCGAACCGTCCACACAAGACCTACTACAAAATCAAAGCACAGTCCTCGATGGATACATGAGTATATACTTAACATATGTGTAAACACAATGCCTGCCTGATTTGTGTGTCCTTACGGTGGCAGTGACCGAGCGTCTGCGAAGGTGGAAGGCTGCTCTGGCGCGCAAAGTGTTTTGGGCCCAGGTGTGTGTGTGTGTGTGTGTGTGAGTTTTGAATGCATTTGTTATCTGGATGTATTACGGTGATGTATCACATGCCAATCACTGCGGCTCGTGGTTGTATTCATACAGAGCTTGACTTGAAGAATGCGACTACTTGAATGCGGATTACATTAAGCCGCTTAGAAACGTCAAACAACATCAATTCTCCTTCTTATGCGTAAGCTTCATTGCGCCAATCGTATATCCACTAGTTCCCTTCCTCCTTCTACCTTGCCCTCAAGTGGAACGGTTTTGATTTTGTTGCCATGGCATGCGAGGCAATCTGTAACTGCCAGAGTTTGCAGCGCCTGAAGTACTCGCATGTCGTAGAGTTCCGCTCATCCGAGATAATTTGTCCACTCAATGGCAAAAAAAAGCGAAAAACAAGAAACAAAATAGAGTTGAATTTGAATGAGAAATAAAGTAAATAAATTGCTAGAAACTAAAATTGTATTGTTTTCAATTTTTCCCAACAAAACAAAGGATTGCGAGTGAAATTCGGTATTTCCAGTTGTGAAAAATTGCCGTCCCCCATTCTTCCAAATGTAGCGTATTGAGATTGCATGAGGAGTTTATTAAACAAATTGAATGGAGTGGATTAAAATAGTGGAGCAAATATATTGCTTGCAGCTTCACAGGAGGGATCGAGCTATCCGAGTACTCCATAACTCTGCAGAAACTCAATAGAAAGTCAGATGCATTCACCGTGTGTTTTTACTATCAAGCAAGCATCGTGTTGTATAGAGTAAATTTGCAATTTTGAGGAAATATTTATTTATATATTTTAACCGTCTTGGCTTACTAGAAACTCTTCATAGTTAAACGGTGTTAGTGAAGACGTGCTCTGATATTATGATATTTGGTCAATATAAGAGAATAGTAGCAATAATTTATTTCAAGAACTGTTCGACTTGGTATTACCACCCTCTGACCACAAGTTACTAATTTCTTCAAAATAAACGAAGGGCTTATTCAACTGATTATGCCGAATTCCGCATTCGACGGAACGATGAGCTGTACGAGATATTTCGACATCGACATAGTTCAGCGAATTAAAAGACAGCGGCTACGCTGGCTAGGTCATGTTGTCCGGATGGACGAAAACACTCCAGCTCTGAAAATATTCGACGCAGTACCCGCCGGGGAAGCAGAGGAAGAGGAAGACCTACACTCTGTTGGAAGGACCAAGTGGAGAAGGACCAGGCTTCGCTTGGAATATCCAATTGGCGCCACGTAGCGAAAAGAAGAAACGACTGGCGCGCTGTTGTTAACTCGGCTATAATCGCTTAAGCGGTTTCTACGCCAATTAGGAAGAAGAAGAAGATTATGTAAGTCCCCGCAAAACTAATACAGCAGTGTAAACTGACGTTGAGCAATACCAAAATCTCCGCCGGGTTCGGTAGGGACCTCTCCGAGCCGTTCGATACCAAACGAGGTTTCAGACAAGGTGACTCCCTATCGTGCGACCATTTCCATGTATTCATGGAGAAAATAGTTCGCGCTGCAAATCTGAAAAGAGAAGGTAATCCTCTATAAGAGTTTATAGCTGTTGACGGACGCCGATGACACTGAGTTCCATGGCTTCAGTAACTACGCCGTTAATTCATTGACATATTTCAGTGAATTTAGAGACAGCAGCTACGCTGGCTAGGTCATGTCGTCCGAATGGATAGAAATACTCCAGCTCTGAAAGTATTCGACGCAGTACCCGCCGGGGAAGCAGAGAATGAGGAAGACCTCAACTCCGTTAGAAAGACCAGCTGGAGAAGGACCTGGCTACACTTGGAATCTCCAATTGGCGCCAAACAGTGAAAAGGAAGAATGACTGGCGCGCTGTTGTAAACTCGGCTATAGCCGCGTAAGCGGTATCAGCGCCAATAAAGAAGAAGAAGATTATGTAGAAAGTAGCGTTGGCGTCACTGAAGTTGCAAGCTTGAGTGATAGCAGTATATAACATACATTTATACAAATATTTTTTTCGTATTTTACCCTTCTATATATCAATATATGTGCTTCCAAAACTGCCCTGTATGTGTTCATATATTTAGGTAGCAATTCAAAACTTTCTACAGCGATATTTCTTTTTTTATTGTTGGGCAACTTTTATGTGAAAATTTGTAGTCATAAAATATGAACTTCCACGCGGTTGTATAGGGTGTTTCAATGCGTGCACAGCAATTAAAAGATGTGTTTTAGCAAATCAAAATGGTTTTATTTTCGAATAAGCTTCGCTTAATGAAATTTGTTAAATAATATAATCCAAATGTCCAATAAGGAAGTGAAATGCCATAACACTTTCGAAAAACAGGACCTGAAAATCAACGATATCGTTCGCATGAATGGCGTATAAGTTTAATCTTGAGTCAGGTTAATTCCCTCAGTCCATAAATGAAGTACTGACACACGATTACAATCGCTCAAAGCTTTGTTTGAACACACAAGGGAATAGAAACTTTGGTATTTAAATTGCACATTTTCACTAGTTGTAAATTTACCACTTTTATAACACAAACGTCACTCATTTACTGTTATAAATGTCACTCACATACTGCCAAAAACAATTCCAAATTCAATATAGCTGCATGCATATTGAAAACCCGTTATTTACATACGTTGCACATACCTGAAAGTAAGAACGTCTGGGAGTTTATGGAAAACAATTGCAATGATTGATATGGCGCCAGCTAACAAAGTCCGATTGTACAGTTCGTTTACTACACACCTGAATGAAATGGCCTTTGTACTAGAGCACTTCTTTGTCAACCTCTTGGGTTTCAGTCTGAGACTTTATGTGAGGTTAAAGTATAATTGCGTCTGTGTTTATAAGACTGCGCACAAATACAATTTGTTTAGTTTAAGTATTATATGTTGAAAGTGTGCGAATCATATGAAATCTAAGTGATATCACCAAAATACAAAAAACATCGTAAGTGAACAAATTTAATTAGAAAATTATTTTCAGTGTAAACTGTTTTATTCTGAGGTCTGGAATATGGTTTATATAGGTGAGGAGTGTAAGGTCCAAATACAATGATTTTATATAAATTTTCTGACATTCTTTTAAAAATGAAATATTATGTGAATACAATAACAAAGTTCTCCAAAGTACTCTGGGAGTATAAGATACCTTACTATTAATGTCAGTTGCTTGATCGTTTCGCCACTATTCACGCTTCGACATTTTATACTTTGCAGCGCTGGGTTTCATAAGAACTTGTGTGAATCATCGAACCGCCATATTTCGAAAATTTTTATAAAGAGTCGAATATATGTATGTATGCACCTAAATGTATTTATCTTCTAATTGAAGAGCGATAACAGCTCACCGTAATAAGAAATGCAGAGTTACCATGGAAAAAATAAATCAGTAAGAATCTGAAGCGGAACAGATACCGGCAACAGCTGACAGCTTTAAGTGGGGAGGGGCGCACGATACGGAAAAAAAGGATTTTATATATACAAACTTGTACCACATTTTCAATTTAAGCTAAGAACTAATCAAATAACTTTTTGGGCTTGCAGCCATATATTCATTGGTTTTTTGTTGGGAGAGCTTGCCAACAAAGTATCAACAAAGTTATTTGTGATGAATATTGCTGGTTCACTCAAAAGTGTAACTATAAAATACCAATTGTAAAGTTTCTATTTATTATGTGTTAGATGTGATTTACATCATCAAATGTATACTTTAATTTTCAAGATTTTTTTTAATATGATGTTTTTTCATGGTCCAAAAAATTGTCAACAGAATATAACTATTGTGCGCAGGAGCGCGCAGGTTAGCACTTACACAAAATAAACTTTAAAATCTCCTTAATCGATGAAAAAAAAATCGTTTGTTTTTCATGAGTAATTCGCACGTTTTTATACTACAACTAGAACTGTGTATATTAAGTTTGTGATTATATAACGGAAGGAAGCGTAATTGTCGGAGACAACCTTATAAATTATATATATATAAATATGGGAGGTGGGCGTGGTTGTCAGATTTTAACAAATTTTTTTCATCTATGTTGAACTGAGTCGATTTAGATATCCGTCTGTCTGTCTGTCCGTTTGTATATATACGAACTAGTCTATACGTTTTGTAACAGAGGCCAGCATCGTTACTGAAAGGTTGGTGAAACGTAACATTTACCTTCAAGAACAGCTCATTTTGTCAGAATATTTTTGCAGAATATTATTCGTTGCAAGAAGCCAAGGACCTAGACTGAATGATGTGGAAAAATTGCTTGCATGTCCGCAAAGTGACAATATTTCCTATTTAAAAGAGATTCAGATCCTCGCGTCGCTAACATTATGCCCGTATGTGCATACATATGTATATCAACGGAAGCAAGTGGCAAGAAATACGATACGTACTTCTAGGTGTGTATATACATACTTACACATTCGGCATCAAACGTTCGCGCAGCCATATAGCTTTGATTGCATCACTTGTTTGAGGCGTTGCCACAAACGCTTTCACTATTTAAAAAATTGCTGGCTCATTAGTGTAGCGTTTAGATTTCACACCAAGCAAACATATGTAGTTGATAAAAGTAACGGCATATGTGAAGGGTAATTGTCCTGTGGTGCTGTCGAAGTTAACGTTTGGCCCCTTGCTTTTTTGAAAGTAAACTTGGTGCGTTTGTTTTTCCTAGTGCACGTTTTTATACCCTGAACATGTATATTAAGTTTGTCACGAAGTTTGTAACATTAGAAGGAAGCGTCGGAGACCCTATAAGTATTTATATAAATGATCAGTATATTGAGCTGAGTCGATTTAGCCATGTCCGTCGTTCTGTCTGCCCGTCCGTCCGTCTGTCCGTATATATATACCATTCACTTCAAGAATCTGCTCATTTGTCGGAACTGCCGATATCGGACCACTATAACATATAGCTCAGTTGAGCAAGAACTGCATACAAACTTAACGATTAAATCAAGTTCTTTGGAAAAGTTCACATTTGCTAAATGTATCTTCATGAAATTTGGCACATTATTTTCTAAGTGATTAATATCCGAAGAAATTGTTGATCGGTCAAAGTATAGCAATAGCCACCATATCAAACTGAAAAAAAGTTCTTGTATGGAAAACTTTGCATTCGAAATTCGAATGTATCTTCACGAAATTTGGTATAGATTATTTTCTAATCCTTAACTAATTGTAATTATGAAGAAATTGTTCAGATCGGTTAACTATAGGTATAGCTGGAACGATCGGAATCAAATATTGATTTAAACATTCATTTGATTTATATCTTCACGAAATTAATTATATGAGTATTTTCATAAGAAAATAATGTAATATCGGAACAAAATTTTTCAGATCGGATTACTATAGCGTATAGCTTCCACACAAACTGAACACATAGTTACTAAAAGAAATGCACCTGTGAAGGGTATATTAGCTTCGGTGCAGTCGAAGTTAACGTTTTTTCTTGTTTTCAATCAATTTTGGTGTTGCTATGCATGTACTCATGTAAAGAACCGGTACTTTCATTAAAATACTTATGTGAATAAGTATTTATTCCATTGATATGTTTTTGAATACTTTAGAATTAAATAAGATTAGTTTAAGTTAATTTGAGACTATTATGCATTAATTGCGCGTTGGACTTAATCATAGCATGATTCCATTGGACTACTACCATCAGTTGTTTTACGCATCTAAAGTCGAGCAAAACTGCATGCTAACAGGTCCATTAACTCATCCGAGTGGCTTTGGTAGTTCTTCATGACTGCTAAACTGTTATATTTCTTCAGTGCACAACTTCTATAGTGATTAAGTGGGAGCTCTGTGCTCTTGTCAAAAAATTTAAAATTGTAATATCAACAAAAAAAGTACTCCGGTTGAAGTTAAACCAAAGGAAATTGCGCTGGCTACAACTCTATGCCATTCTCAATCCTTATAAGTACTAATTGTTTTAGCCAACATCCAGAGTTAGGTTAGTGGAACAGCCTTTTAAATATTGATTTATACATTCTTTATTTATAAAGTAAACCATTAATTATACAAGTATTAAAGTCAAATAAATAAGTTTATTAATGAATCATTTGGAAATTGCAACAAAGCTGGTGCGTTTCGGACCAGTTGATCCACCTACCGAATTGTTAGTTATAAATTAGTATGCTCACTACACGACGGGTTTCCTTTGCTTAAAACATACATACATACCATACATATACATTTGCTTAAACATACATACATACATAACATATATATTTATATATAATATGTGTTTAAGTGCGCACATGCACCTGTAGCTGGGCGGTCTCGTTTGTGTCAGCTTTACTTTAACGCGTCCACATGAAAGAAAATTAAGTTTTTATCGATTGGTCTTTTCCCTTTTTGACACCTCCACCACTCGTGCACACACATCGCTGCGTACGTGGTAATGTTTGCGTTGCTGAGTATTGCTGTGTACAATGCGTGTATCACTGCTCACCAAAATTTCACGAAGATAAACATCGTCATCAGAAAGGTAAATTTGAAAAGCTTCGATTCGACACCCAGCTTCCTTTTGGGCGCTGTCGTCGCTGTCCCTTTGTGCACGCGTGCGGCTGTGGGTGGGGGTGGCTGGCATACATGCATAATGTAATATTTACTCTAATTTAAGCTGATATCGACGAGTGCGTATCCACAGGAATAACCAATTTCGTTATTCAACGTTGTCGCCACCATCCAATCACCTAATTCCTCGCCCATCCACATCTCCACCCATCCATCAGCCATTCCCAGCAGGAAATGCCGAGTTCTGGAAATATGCTACAATTCGTTATTTGCGCAGTTTCAAAGAAGGTAACGGGGCTTACATGACATATGCTTATGTACAGGTGTATGTGTACGGATTCCTCAAATATAACAACATATTGGTTCTTGGCTGGGTTTCTGTCGTGCTTTGTGGGGCTTTCATAGACTCTAACGGAATGAATTTCGATTTGACGGTAAAATGGTTGCTATCAATTTACAGTGTGAGTTGCCGATGCCCTTCAAAAACTCTTCAGCGCTAACCCACTCACAATGAAGAAATTAATCTAACTCTGCAAAACTAAAATTGGGATCGTTTTTCTCAAATATAAAATGCTTTTTGTTGATGAGGGTTTCTCATCTGCTCGGTTGAATTAAAACAGGGCTTTTGTAATAACTTGTAAGTTTTGATATATAATAATAATTATTCGAACGCATCTATAATAGAGACATATATTTCGACTAAATAATATAATTAATCTACATATATTCGCCTATATCCTAAATTATGATCCTATATTATGGGAAATCACACGAAGTAACACCGCCTAGAAAAAAATACAGGAACCATATCCTAGCATGTTTTCTCAATAGTTCTGCAATGTGACTAAGATTTTTATTCTCTATCCAATTTTTAATGCCAATGATCCACTGTGCGTGGCTCCAATTCAGGCAGCAGAAACTGTTGAATTCTTTCACAGCACCTCAGCCACTTCAAACAAATAATGTATTTCCAATACAGGGTGATTTTAGGTTTCTGCACAAAAACTAAAATTCACGAAACGTCCGAATGTAGTTTTGGATTCGGAATTCATTAAGTAGGCTCTATTCACTAATTGGGACATTTTGAAACAAAGTCTCAATTTATGGCAAGTGGCTATTTACAATACAGTATCTAGTCTCTAAACACAAAATATCGTCTCAAATTTGTCAGCTGATAGTAAACAGGTCACAAAACTTAAAATAATAAATAGAAAACAAAGTTTTTTATTTGGCTTACAAGATTTTGAAATTTAAGAAAAAAAATTGTTTAATAGCAGTGAACATAATAATATCATTAAAGTCTCTCCAATTGAAATCTGGAACACTTCAGAAATATGGCAGATCCATTTCTTGTATATTATATTTAGAATATATTATCGATTGTCAATATCATTATGTTGGGAGCTTCTAGTTTTCAGTTTTATCTCCGAAAGTAATTCAAGGAATACTAGATAGCACTATATTTTCTCCTTGTAGGTCCGTAACGATTCTGCAAATATAACAATTAAGCATCTATATACGAATAAAAGAAAATAACACGTATTCTCCATTTTGAATATACTGAGAATGCCCTTAAATTTCGATATTAATAAGTACGGTTTTCATTGTGAAACTTTTCTACGTTTGTACGAGTATATCCTTTCTATACCCAAAGCGTTTTATCTCCGTCGAAAGGTAAAATAGCACCCAGTATATGTATATGCAAGCATGTGTGGCGCGTCCCATCTATTAATATAATATAATCGCTAATATTTGCACTCCACCTACATTTACGTTTGCCTTGACTCATACTTGTACCTCGCGTCTGCTCGCTTTTGGGGTAGACGATTCGGCCCTGTACGGTTTTCAGCATCCACACGTTTGCTTATTGAAGCGCGTGTGCCACAGACATTTTTCCTTGTTCCACGGCAACGTACATACATACAAATGGTGTATGCACAGGTCCTTACATAGCTCCTGGCGTTGTGTACCGTGAATGTTTATTGGGAGTATATCTTCCTAATTTCTTATTTATGAGTTATTGATATTTATTGTTAAATATTGAATGATACATAACAAATACTATTACATTTTTTAATACACTCGCACATAATTCATATGATTTGTTCTTTTAAGGAGATTTATCTTTGCCCGAAATTGTTGGCGCCTAATTTCTTTAATTTAGGTGGATTACCAGCGACAAAGGACTACTATGCTTAAGTAAATCTCTATTTTTTCCCATATACACATAAAGATATAATTGTATATTAGGGTGTTTTCTTTTTTGAACTATTAATTTTTTTGAATCCCGTCATGAAATTTGCTTGGAAATACCCTAAACAAAATTCCCTGAAAATTTGAGCGCTTAATATTAACATTAAGAACTGGACCAAGGCATGTAAAAATTTTCCATTGAAAATACACGACAATCGTGATTTTGTATCTTTAAATATCTATAGCTCAGAGGCATTTTATGGCATTGCTTTGATTTTAGACACATATTCCTCAGAATTGAACATTCTAAAAAAATGCCCATTGCGACAAAGTCGAAACTCACACAGACGAGGTAGTACGGCGGTCTAAAAATGATTTTTCCACGAATTTCGCATTTTTGTATATATCTCGTAATGACAAGAGCTATAGAAAAAATCTAAATGACAAACTTTAAGGAAATTTTATTTGGACAAAATCGCTGTCATTACTATTTCTCGAGATATTGGGATTTTTAAGTAAGGCTGTATAAAATTTTCATAGACTTTTTAAAATAAAAAAATAAAGTATTTCCAAGGAAATTTCATGACGGGATTGAAAAAATTAATAGCTAAAAAAAAGAACACCCTAATGTACATATTTACAAATGGATAGGTGTGAGCATAACTTTGGTGAGAAAATAAAAGGAATTTATGGAATGAAAACGCGAAATTTTTTTTTGCTTTCGTATAATATCTCAAGCAGTAAGGATATTATAATAAGTTGTCAAAAAAGTCTTGCGGTATTTTCGATAGTTGGCGTTGAAAGCGCGTAGTTCTAGTTTTATTCGTCGCATCGGGTCATGCTATACCTTTTTGGAAAGCTCATTTCACACGCTAATACGTGTTTCATTGTTTGTCGTTTCTTTTAAGTCTCGTGAGTTATAGCGTCCAAACATGGAGAAAAATAAATTATATTTTAGATAAAATGTGATTGGTAAAATTTTATAATTCCGATAATGATAGAATCGTGAAATAAGTTAGTTAAGACCGGTGTACAAGCTTGTCATTTAAATTTCAATAAAAAAAAAATTCAATAAAAATACCGCAAGACTTTTTTGTTATTAGATAAAATGGATTCCAAAAATCATTAATGAAATAGTTAGCATCAAGTAATCGGTGGAGAGATAAGTGATATCTTACTCGATTGTGGACGAGGTATTCATTTAATTAAAGATAAATGCCTTTCTCATCTTCATTGTGCTGGTATGTGCCACGTGTAAGTCACTAAATAACTCTTCTCTGGGAAACCGTAATCCATCCTCGAACTACTTTAGAGTGGTGTTCCATATTCCTCATCTTAAAACCCGCATGTCATTACCTAAATCCAGGTCTCGTTTTTAAATCTTGCGTTTACTATGTAATTGTTGTCAGTTTTAATGTTGTCAGTATTCAGGGGGTCGACCAAAGTGTGCAGTCTATTTCGTGTGCATTTAAAAAACGTGTATTCAGAGTCATCCTCTTTCAATGCTGGTGGTCGGTGGTCCTCTTATTACCGATACAGCTTCGCCTGAAACTATACGATTGCCGATATTACCTTCATAGCAGCTGTGCGGTAAGCTTTTTCAATGGCTTTACGCTGATTATTTTTCCTAAATGAATCTGCCCATCTGCTCCGACTGTTGCAAGATATACAGTATGTAGGCCACATGACAGCTTTCGTTTTTCTTGTGTTAGTTCTCCGATGTTAAATGACCTGCTAAGTTAGAAAGTTGTTTTAGGCGTCTTTTCAGCAGTGTTTTGGATTTGTGCGCAGTAAGTTAGCCTGGAATCTCATCTGACACAATTGACATTGACAATTTTTTCTTTAATAGGAATGTGCTGCTTTGCTAACAATACCAGCGCGTTTTTTTCAGTGACAAGTTTAAGATCTCTCATGTCAAGCCGCATTTGTGTCTTTAGTGACTCGGTCAGTAGTCTGCTTAGCCAACTAGGTATATAGCGTTGGGCATTTTAAGGCTTAATATAGTACCATCATAACTGAAGCTACAGAGGTCTGTGCCGAAAATTGATCTCATGCTGCAATCACAGTTTTCCATTTCGAAGGAATTCTGTAGGTCCAGAGTAGCGAGTAAAACAATTCGTATGAGTTTGTTGCATCCACTGAGCGCTGCTTCCACATTCCTCCTGACATTCTCAATTACCCTGAGAGTTAATCTACCAGATCTGAAACTGTATTATCTCGGTGGTAAGTCCTAGCGATTGCTTCTTCTTTTCGCGTTTTCAGCAATTTTCGAGAAGCTTACCGGAAGTGTAAAATAATTTTATTAGCAATTTTGTTATTAGCACAAAAAAGGAAGTTGAGATCCAGTGTATGATTGTAATGTGTCTTCCTATAGTTGCTCTTAACCTGTTCATGATCCAAGATATTAAATGAATAAGGAAATTACAAAAACGGCCTCTAGGTCATAAATTCCAAATAACAACATGAAGAACTCACTGTGCTTCTTAGCTAAAAATGAAATACCCTTTGCAAAAACTGACTGATAAATAAACCGACTGGCGACTTAACATTCAATGTAAGAAATGAGGACCACAACATCAATCACTGATACCTGGTATAAAGAAGGAACTTGGAAATTTATTAGTCAATTAATCCTTTCTTCATTCTTCAGACGTAATTATAATTTTATGCAGGGTCGTTCTGCTCAACAAGTAAGTTTCTTTGATTTTACGGTAAATATCGACTAATTTGATATATGTATGTAAATGTTTATGTTTGCGAACTTACTTCGTGCCCAATACGGGAAAAAATTGAATCCGTTGATTTAGCTTTGATTTGAAAAATACATGATTGTTAAAGAGCACGAGCAAAATGTTTTAAAGCCGATTATTTATTGAAAAATCAAATAAGCTCAGCTCGAAAATTTGTTCTTTTAATGCATGGTGTTAAAGTTGGCCTCGAACGATCCCGCAGCATAAACAACTTATCGTAGTATTACGAGTATTCTACCAGCCCAGTAAATGGAAAATGCTGCAGTTTCTGCCACCTAACAACAATTCACAAACTTAACTTAAACAAAGTCAATTATGTGCTTGTAAAGCATCCACCCACATGTAGACACGTCGCTAGTTGCCCATTTTGTACTAAGTTAATTTTATTTTAATTTTCTACTTTCAGCTTGCCGGGTCACCATCAGTCAGGAAATGGCGGAACCGGTGAAGTGATGAATGTATAAAACTCATTACCGTAGAACCAATGACCAAGCCCAATCATGCATATCGAAGTGCAGAATCTAATTAATATTGTCGGTCAGTGCATCACATATTCAAACAACAACAACAACAAAAAGAACATCAAGCACGAGCGCGGCGCTAAGTGTATATCGAGTGTAGTTTAATTATACCTCTCCGATACTGTGTTGCCGCCGAGGTGGCGGAACCTAGTGCACGCTGCGGATAACCGCCGGAACAACCTAAGGCGGATGCAGGGTTGCAGCTGCAATTTGCTGTGTATTTTCCACTTTTTGCGGCACAATGACCAATACGGTTCGGATACTACTTCTGTTAAGTGCCGCACAAATTAGGCCGTTGAAGCGACTGGCGGCATAAATAAACTTCGGATCGGGCTTTCGGTCGAGTCTTTCATGCGAGTAGTGATTTTTTTTATAGGGAAAACGCATGAAATTGTTTAGCAGCATTCAATGAAATCTTATAAGACATTTCCTTCGCGACGTAAGCGATGGCGTAATTTATATTTGAAATTT
Organism: Bactrocera neohumeralis; assembly: GCF_024586455.1. NCBI lineage: Eukaryota > Metazoa > Arthropoda > Insecta > Diptera > Tephritidae > Bactrocera > Bactrocera neohumeralis. The sequence goes on from NC_065922.1 coordinate 39,976,880, forward strand.
GTCTAACGGTGTAGAGAACGGTCAGTTTAACCTCATTAGAAATCAGGCGGCAAGCTGATTTACTGAGTGTGCGCACATAAATAACAGCAAAAACAATTAGGTAACAGCAACTGCTATGTAGAAAGATGGTATCGTTGGCGGAAATTAACACCACAGCGGCAATGACGCCGAGCGGCTTCTTCCGGCTATACGGTCTCAACGTCGGCGGTGATGACGATGACATCGTTATAAATGGCAGTGGTGATGGTGATAACAACGAGGTGGAAAGGGTTGTTATGGACGCTTGGAATACATTTGGCAGCTCAAACTCAACTAGCAGCCAAGCGACGAATGTGACCTCAATGAACTCATCTTCGATGACCCAACACAACACCACATTCGCCGATAATGCCAACAATACGTCCTATACATGGCCATCTGCAACGGATGAATCGTACAGTGACTTGGATTTCCAGTCATCTTCCGTATTTGTTGGTTCTAATTCAACGCTGCCTACAGATAGGAAAGCAGCGAACGGAAATGGAATTGGAAATGAAGGTGGGTGGTCGGTTGATGGTAGCTATGACACCACTGAAGGCGCACTTGATAATTGCACTACACCAACAAACAGTTTGTTTGATATTGCCTTAACGACAACGGGAAAGAGTCGCGTTGCTGTTGCTGAGAACGGGGATGATATCAACTTTGCTTTGATCGATAGTGCGGAAACGGCTATGGGCGGTGACAATGATTACGAAACAGTAGAGGGTTTTAATGGTGGTGTTGACGAAGTTGATCGCCTACCGGACGAAGGTACTGATTTTATTCGACATTCCAGCGCATTAGACAGTTTCGGATCGATAAGAAACGAATCGTATTACCCGAGTTTCGATGGCGGCGGGACGAGCGTGGCGACCGTGAGAAAGGGCGTAACTGGTGGCGCGGGCGATAAGAGTGGTAGTTCATTCATGCTGATGCTTGAAGACTTTGGCGATTATTTTTTTAATTTTAACGGAACCGGCAGCGGGGTCGGTGATGGTGTCGCGTTTTCGGATACACAATCTACAATAAGCACTTTAAATGCGACCGACTTCCTTACACGAACTAATTGCTCAAATATAACGGATTTGTGTGTGGAGCCATATGATGAAAGTAAGTGAATCCTAATTATATATTTTGTGGACTTAACTCTTGACAGAAAAGCCTTTTAAGTGAGACGTTTATCTTGTTCAACAATTTAGTCATCCATCATAGATGTTTGGTATTGAAAATTTAATTTTCGTTAAAATCGTTAAGCAACGATTGACATATTTTTAACTGAAACACTATAAAGTAAACAAGTAATTGAAAGTAAATAGGACAAAGACAAACTAAATTTATTAAAAATAGGTTTTTATTTTTAAAATGAAAGCGAAATAACAGAGAAATGTAAGTTCTAGAGCAAAAATATTTTAATTTAAAATTATAAACTTGAGCCTTGGGAGGTTGACTACATATGTATTTAAACCTGTTGAGGCTGTAACCACCCATTAGCGACTTGGCATGACGCATTCGTTGGAGTTGTTTTCAATACTTTTTCTTGTCTCCTCTTTCCTCCTTGCGGAGCAGCTCCTTTATGGTATGAGGACCCAACGCGATGAAGGATAAGGTGCACTTCGTTTCTTTCCGATAGGCTGTTCAGCCGGTCTCCACACTCCTTGCAATAGTAGCGATTTGATCTCACAGGCAGAGATCGATTTAAGTGCCTCTTGACTGTCTCTAAGTATGGTTAAACGTTCGTTGCCGTAGTTGCGTCGGAGGTTTATCCCTAAGCACCGACTTATGGCAAAGGCCTCTGCTTGAAAATTTCCTTCAGGTATGGAAAGTTTGGTGCGTGGTCCTGCGACTCCTGCATCAATTCCCTTCGACGGTTTCGAGCCGTCGCTGAACCACTTAATTGTACTATCTCTAAGCAATAGTTCGAGAGTGGAATCATTCCATTACTGCTAGGGGTAACCTTGAACTTCCTACTTCAAGGTTTAAGTTTAAGTCCCTTGGGAGAAGAGCCAATGGTATTTCATCATAAGTTCTTCACATGCTGGGATGAGTTTATCTTAACTCTGCCAAACCCTTCTGCTGTTATTTGAAGCAGTGTGTGTTTGGCTACCTGACCGATTAGTGGTCCATACATGATAATCGGTCCTAATAATCCTTTGCTTGCAGCCCCAGGATTTAGCAGCTAGTCGACTGCACACGATTAGTGCTTTCGTAGCTTTGACCAACGTCAGTTCAAGGCTTTAACCGCAAAGTGAAGTCCAGTATGAGACCAAATAATTTGACAATGTTAGTCCCCAAGCGTTAGGTTCCTTTGACGCACCCATTTGCGGACAGTTATTGAGCTATATTTTATTCCATAAAAATCTTACTTATTTTCTATGCTTTCTCGTTTTACAGTTGTTCCGAATTATTGGGCGCTTACGTTGATGGTGTTTCCTTTGCTGACATTGTTCGGTAATATTTTAGTGATCCTTTCAGTGTGCCGCGAACGATCCTTACAAACGGTTACGAATTATTTTATCGTGTCTTTGGCAATAGCCGATCTACTAGTTGCTGTCGTGGTGATGCCGTTTGCGGTTTATGTTTTGGTAAGTAGTGTTTATTTTATAATTTGTCCATAAATGTGATGCCATAATATAATTAAATTCTATACCCATTTTGAAAAAGCTTTTATTTTATTCCGACACTTCGGTGTTTCGATATTTTTAATATTACTAGCTATTAATACCAACATACGGGTATTACTCAAACCCCGAAAAATATAATTTCATTCACTGAGTAATCAAAATAATGAAAGCTTCGGAAAAATATGACACGAAAATAATTTTTAATGAGATAATTAATAGAAAGGCAGTTTCACAGCTGTCATGATAAAACGAGGGATTGGTTTTGGTATTCTTGGCTCCATGTCCATTTCTTTTTCTTCTTCTTAATTGGCGTAGACACCGCTTACGCGATTATAGCCGAGATGTCTCTCATCCGAGGCTGTCGTTTAGATTTCATTGGGGGAGCTTTTTACGTGGCGGGTCCCAAACCCAGCGCACAACCCTGTGTAGGGGATGTTTCGCCTTCTCACTTTAGCTCGCCTTCGAACGGATGTTCTTAGGCTACCCAGAGGATACTTCGTCAAAGACCGGAAGTAGTGAGCTGCTTGAGCCATGTGTAAAAGAATCGTTTCTGGCCACTCCCAAGTGAATGGCGATCAGAGAACTTTCCTCACTTGCGTGAACTTCTACACATGACTCCATCCTCCAATGTCCATTTCTAGTCTCCATCAATTTAAGCTTGAATTATACATATATTTTTTCGAAAGTGTACTAGCAAGCAATTTGAGAGTGTCACGTGCTGAACAGTTGATCTCTAATGAATTATCACACTTTTTATAGAGTTTTATCTTTATATACATACACTATACACCACAGGTCCATATCTGCCCTGCTCTCTATGTAGTTTGATTTCCAAACTCTTACAGCAAAATTCACCGATGTTGTTGACAGAAAGTCGATTTAGCATTATTGTATACACTGTTAAAATGGACACAATCAGATAGAATAGATTGATAGATAGAATGTCGGCTATAATGCGCTGAATATTGTCTTCGAGCTCCCCGTGCGTTGCTGGTTATTTGGCGTGAATTCTTAATTTAACATACTCGCAGAGAAAAGTAAAAAAAAAGTCGCTTGATCCTGGCGGCCAATCGGCAGCGCCATTTTTGGTCCATATACCAGGTGTGTTCCAAAGTAAACAGGACTTTTTGAATTAAGCGCAGTGCGTTTGAATCTGCTATTTTTATTGATTGTCCAGTGAGCACTTCATGCCATTTCATTTATTGGAAGTGAAGTTATTGCGTTTTAAGTGTCAGTATGTTTGTGTAATCGGTGCGAAAATGAGCTTCGAACAAAGAGCCAACATTAAATTTTGTTTTAAAATTGGTAAAACTTTTACCGAAACGTTTCAATTGATGAAACAAGTTTATGGCGTTGATTGCCTATCCCGTAGCAGAGTGCACGAGTGGTTTTCAAAGTGGTCGTGAGGACATAAATGACGATCCACTTGTGGGCCAATCAAAATCAGTGATCACCGGAAATTCCATCGAAACTGTGCGTGAATTCATCAAAAATCAGCCGAAATCATCATTGAAATTCATGGAAATGACGCATTTTGACGGAAAATTCGGGCTTACGAAAGGTGTGTGCACGGTTTGTTCCACACAAATTGACCCACGACCAAAAATTGTTCAGAATCCAACATTCGAAGGACCATTATTTGACCAAAAATCACATTTTAACCATTAACCACTCCGCGTATTCAAATGATATGGCACCATCTTGCTAGAAATAGAAATCGTCCGCATCTATTTCATCGAATCCCAGGAAGAGAAGTCGGTCAAGATAGAAATCAAATATCAAAATTTCAAAATTTGTTAAAATCGAATCGATCAAGGATTCAGAGACCAAATAGGTCAACTCAAATGCACTTGGCCGTTTTTTTCTGAACATATCGGTCAGTCTGTGAGGTTTAGCATTTAAATTTGGGGGGCTATTTTTGTGATAACAGCATGCACTGGTGGCAAACATGTGTACAATCAGTTCAATAATTCGCTCCTTCGCCGCTTAATACCTAATCTACATTTTCGAACATAAACATCTGTCGGACAAAATTTTAATGAAATTCAGAAAGAATCTCTTTATAATAATAGTAAATCTATTTGTCTAAAATGGATGAAATCAGGGCTGTACTTCTGAAATTATATTCTGATTTTCAAACATCCGCTATAAAAGATATAAAGAAATGGGCTGTGAGATTTTTTAATTTGCAAATTGCGAGGGTATAAAAAGAGCGGTTACTCCCGAACTTAGCACTTCCTTACTTGTTCCTCTTAACTTATTTAATCTTTTAAATATGAATGAAAAAAGGTATATCGCAGACTTTCTAGTTGACAGTTTTCGTTTTGAGGGTACAGCACAGTTAATATATAACATAAGTAACATGGACTATTCCATCTTTTAAATTGGCTTTAAATAGTATATTTAGAACGAAAAATTTATATTAACGAATGTTTAATCAAAAATGACCAAAACTGCAAATATCTATTTATCAACACTGTAGCATAAGTATATATTGCTTATGCGCATATAGGGAGATATATTGATGAGACCACCCGCACTTCTCCTTGAACTTTGATTTATGTGCGCATATTTTGTCAGTTGTTGATTGATTGGATTAACAGAAAAGAAGGTACATTTCGACTTTATTTTCGTTTTTGTTATGTTCTATTATGTTCTGATTTTACTGTTATTTACAACTTTGTCATCATGACTATTGGTATGCTTTGAGGTCACTCATGGTATTTGGTGCTTTATTATCGTACCTCTGTGCTGTATTCAACTGCAGACGGAAAAAAGCTGGGAATGAAGATTGTGATAAAAGAAATGAAAGGAATTGGAATTGTGGAATATTTGCTGATGCAGCAAGATTAGCACCTTGTTAAAGACTCGCGTTGAACTTGACATATAAAAAGTGAAACGTGTTGAATAGAGTTAGAGTTCTGTTCGTGTTCCCCACAATTTCAGTGTGGGGAGCAAGAAAACGGTACTTGATCGTTGGTATTCATTGCGTTTTTGACTTTAAATGTGGTCACTATTGTGGCTCTATGCGATGGTGCATTCTCATCGTGTAAAATCTATTAATTTTTTTTTCCAAAATTCCGCCCGTTTTCGACGAAAGTTCTCACGCAAACGCTTCAATTACGCCAAATAGAACTTCTTATTGCCCGCCTGTCCCTTCGGAATAATGAATTTGTTCAAAAAAAAAAAGAATATCAAAAAAAGAGACCTCTTTGCGGCACTCTTTTTAAAAATTCAAAAAAATTCATCTTTGTCGGGATGAGCCCATAATATCTGCCAAAATCATTCGAACAGACTCGCGAGAGATGTCGAATCTCTTAACACTTGCCTGACGATTTCCTTCACTTTTTTAATATTTTCATCAGTTGAAGAGGTCGAAGGTCGTCCAAAACCCCGCATGTCTTCAACGATCTCTCGATCGCCTTTGAAGGCTTTGTACCACTCGTAGTCTTGTGCTTTTGATAAAAGTGAATCACCGTAAGCCTTTTCAAACATACTACCAATTTAGAAAAATACATTTTTTTGAAATATTATTTATCCTAGAATTTAATTAAATTTCCAGGTGCGTTTTTTGTCACAATGTATGGTGATGATTGTTTCTTGAGTCTGTTCTATAGGATGAATTCGGTGTGATCGGTTACTGCTATGATCCATTCTGTATGCGACACAAAGTTTCATCCTGTAGGGAAGAATCTTATTTTTAAATATCGTATTATTTTGTTAAAACTACCAAGAGCTATAAGAAGAGGTGATTGGAAAACATAAAGCTTTTTATATGAAAAGAAACGCAACAATCGGTCAAGGGCTTCTTGGCGATGTCTCAGAAGTTGCGCATTAAAAACGTTTTGAATAAATAAACTTCAACAGAAGAAATAGTGTTAATTATAGAGTGGTCTTAATTCCGTTGGTATGACAATGGCCAGGGTGCGTCATTAGACATTCATCCTACTACCTACCCACCAAAAACTTTTGTAAATTTATTATGAGTTAAAACAAGAAAAAACGTTAACTTCGGTTGCACCGAAGGTAAATACCCTTCACAGGTGCATTTCTGTTAGTAACTATGTGTTCAGTTTGTATGGAAGCTATATGCTATAGTTAACCGATCTGATCAATTTCTTCGGAGATTACATTGTCGCCTTAGAAAATAACATATACCAAATTTCGTTAATATATCTTGTCAAATGTGAAAGTTGTCCATACAAGAACTTGATTCCGATCGTTCAGTTTGTATGGCAGCTATATGTTATAGTTAACCGATCGGCCTGACAAACAATTTCTTCGGAAATTACGTTTGCAAATTTCAAAACGATACAGGAATTAAAAACTGATGGGACATCGTATATATACGACAGACAGACGTGGACAGACGGTAGACAGACGGATATGCCTAAAAATCGTCAGAATCGACATACTGATCATTTATATGTATATATACTTTTAGGATCTCCGACGATTCCTTCTGAATGTGCAAACAAACTTCGTGACAAACTTGCATTTCTTACAGCATACGTTCAGGTATAAAAAAAAACCTGGATAAAATAGGTTTGCATTGAAAAATGAAGGAAACTAATAAATCAAAACAGTATGCGATATTAAAATTCTGAAAAAATATTCCGAACCTAAATATTTTTATAAAGCTCAGTAATCACTTAACCTATTTCTGATGATCCACACTTTGATTGGAAATTAAATAGACTAGTTATTTAAATACTAATAAATTTATATTATAGTATATTATACATTTTACCCTATCCTGTCTTTCACTTAAATGTCTGAAATATCCTTCTGAGTTTTTTTACAAACTGAAAGAATCAAAGTGAAAACTTTAATAAGATTCCTCCGTCGTGAGTATACCCTTTTGCATTAAAAAAAAAATTGGAAGAAATAGGTTGCATTAAAATGGCCTAGAAAACTAATAAGTAATTCAAAGTGTTGCCAGGTAAGCGACTATTAAAATTCTAGAAAAATATTCCGAACCTGAATCCTTATTTTTGTAAAGTTCAGTAATCACCTAACCTATTTCTGATGATCCACACTTTGATTGGAAATTAAATAGACTAGTTATTTAAATACTAATAAATTGTATATTAAATAGTATATTGCGGCGGAAACATTTTACCCTATCCTCTGTTCATAAATGTATGACTATATCTTATGTGATCAAATTGAAAGGTGGATTTTGACCATTTCATCTCCCTAAAAAGATAATTCCCTCAGCACTTCAAAAAAATAACTCCGTCGTGATGGCCATCAACACAATCGTCAAAAAAAAAATAAAAAAAAAAACATTTTCGTTACCTATTTACATTATTATGCCAGAAATATATATAGCAACCTACGTATATCCTCCATTGAGTCAAAACGGTGTCCTCGGAGTGGTCATGTGAATTAGCTGAACAGCCAGAAGTTGCACGAAGGTAAATCAGGCGAATGCGGTGGTTGCGGCACGATATTAGTTGGAAATGTGGCGAAATGATCAGGAATAACTAATGCACTATGAGATGGTGCATTATCTCACTTCTTTGTTCAATAAATTCAGAGATAGTAAAAATCGAAGAATTAACTTTTAGAGCCTCACAAAATGACGACTATCTCAAATACTAAAGAATATTTTGTCGTAAAATTTAGCATAGATGTCACTAACAGTACTACCAACTTACAAAAAAAAATTGCCGATTTGAAAAATACGCGAATTATAAATTAAAAATTCAATTTCAATTGATCACAAAGTATATTATCATCTCAAAGGAAAGGTCTATCAACTGTTAAGGTAGTATTCCGTGACTTTCGTCTCGGGATCAGCCAAAACTGAATTTTACTATTGTGAACTCAATGTACATGTTTAAAACAAAAATAATTAACTCCAGGTAATTACGAAATTCCTTATAAGCATTACAAGTGTCTTAGCGGTGCCTATCCAGAATGATGAAAGAAAGAGGTTATAATAGTTTTGCCCCGTTTTTATACTTCGCGTAAGAATAAAATAGTCTCTTAAGATCATAAACGAAAGAAAGCGAAGGTTTTGTTTACAATTACTATTAAAATTTCTAATTTCTTATTGTTCGCGACGATTGTCAGATACTACTTGGTTGAAAGTTTCCAAAACTGCAGAATATGATATTGTATTATAAATGTGAAAACTGTCAAATCTTACGTCATTGTCACTGTTGAACACTTTATTGTGGACCCAATGTGGCAAACCGGGATTTCAATGCATTCCGCGGACCAGCAAATCTATTTGAAGAATCTGAGAGCAAATGACAAGAGAGCAGCTGCTACAATAAACGTGTTAACTGTAAACACACGCATATGCCTGTAGCCTTAGTAGCAGTATTTAAGCCATGGTATGGCTATTAAGATTACTTATGAAGAGAATGTCTGTAAGGAGTTTGCTGCAAAAAGTAGAGTTTGGTGGCAAAAAAATAAAATAAAGAAAAAAATTGAGCACATATGGACACTGCGTGCAACTAGATTGCTAAGCACCCACACACATACATTCGTGACGGAACTACCTACTTACTCACGATTATAATGCTCCCTGTACTGCTCAAGAAAAAAAAAGCAAAAGCCGAGGCAAGTTGTATGAATTGAAATGATTGCTTGAAATAATATGCTTTTAAGGACAAAAAGCAGCCAACAGAATAATACAACCGAAGTACGAGTAATGGCGAAAGTGTTAAAATAAAAGAAATGGCAAAAACGTAGCAGAAATGAAATCATACTTATGCCATTCCACGTCGAGTGGACGTGTGCGTCGACTAAACGCCATGAGATATGGCCGTGCGACTATGAAAAAAGATCAGGAGGCAGGCATAGATTGGGAGCGTGCAAAGTGCGAATGAATGACAACGAACGGGTGGATTGGCGGGGCGGCAGCGGAAGGGCGGCGGGTTGTAAAATCGCATTAGCACACAAAAGGAAGCACTTTACGCCACTGATTGCAAGTGTTGTGGCTTGAGCTGCTGCTGAATGGATGTTCTGCCCTCCGAACAACCGTTTCAAAGCTGCCAATCCCACACGTTTTTCACCCGCCGTCCGGCATCTGCTCGTTCCAGAATTTGTCAGCATAGAGACATTGATTCTTCGGCCAGCGATAGCGATGGCAACAATTCATAGTACACTACGACAGCCACGAATCACTTTACTGACACTTGCTCGTGCTGCTCGTGGATGGCATACCTAGTAGATCCTAGCTAGTAGCTGCTGTATGGGCGCACTGCCCTGGGACGCAAATGTGCGTAAATTCAATACATAGACAGCTAGATATTTTACGCATTCATAAATCCGTGGTACGCAATTTTTTTCTCTGTTTTCGACCCGCAGCCTCGAGTGTAGTGAGGTGAACGCGACGGAAAGTCATATAGCGGGCGAAATTGAGCGGAAGAAAAATGATGTTGCACTTAAGTGTTGTAGTATTTTTCATTTGCGGACGCATATTTCTTTACTGTCTTTAATTTTTTATTTTTCATTTTCCATTTTGCAACTTTTTTCTCATCTTCAGGTTTTGACTTGAGAGCCAAAGTGCACCGCTTAATATATTAGTAGTATGAAGGTTTGGAATTTTCTTCGCTGCTGGTAATGTAATGAGCCTGCAGTTTAGGTCGGATTTTCCCTAAAGATTTTTAATCCTGAACGAAGTTGTCTCAAATTATAAATTTTGTTTTAATAAGTCAACCTTTTAAAATTATTCAAAAGAGTGTGCAGCTTGAAATATTGGTACGAACGCTTTTGTGATAGCTAATTTTTCATAAACTTTAGCAATTCAGTGAGCGCTGCAACGTGATCCATACGGAGCTTCCCTTGAGAATTCGAAAGAAGAAGAAAACCAACTGAAAAGGAACAATGATTTCTCTCACCAGTTGCCTACGTCCAGATGATACCAGTCTCAGAATACGAATCGGCACATTACCGAAATAGTTAATAAATTATAAAAATATCTGCACCCCTTTACCGTAACCGCCGATCAAACAGGCTTATAGCAGAATCAGCGAACACCGCAAAACCGCAGCCCGAATCAGCTGATACGACATATCTTATGAGAGCGCAATGTAAATGATCAGCCAACACCGCTTCTACCGCCCGTAGGCACCGCTTTACCGTAGGAAACCGTAGAATTTCCTACGATTTGGATTTTTCCCGTAGAAACGTGTCAGCTGATTGCTCTCTCACAACGCAGGGTTGCCAGTCTCGATATACTGTAGTAATTATAAAAATTGTCTTCAATATATTTGAATTTTTCTTAAACTAAATCAAAATCAGAGTCGAATGCTATTATTTATAAATATATAAACTATTTTTAATAGTTTGTTTTCAGTTTTGGTATTTTATATTATGAAAAATTGTAGTTGAGAAGTTAGATGTGTACAAAACTGTATATGCGTATTGAATAATGGCAACATTGTTCAAATGAAAACAAAAAAAGATGGATTTCTACGGGTTCAACTTTTGACACATATTGCTCGCTACGGTCGGCAACTGAGGAAGGGAAGAGCGGAATTCGTTGATTCTGCTATTAGTCTTTCATTTTCGGCCTTTCATTTGGCTCAACGATTACGTTCGGTTATCCGCCCGATCTGAACTGCATAGTAATTGACATTTATGTATATGCATTAGAAAGCAGTTTTCACCGACATTTCCTATATTTGATAAATCGTGTGAAAATATAATTTAACTGTATAAAACATTTTTCTATCATTTCCTTGGGTCGTTAGAAAGCCTACTCTACTCTACGAGGCCCAATTGGTCTTCTTTCGAGTAAATAAGCCTCCCCTAACCCCTGAGTTACATATTTGAACTTCTTTGTCTGTAACTGAGTTTGTGCGTGTACTTTTGATTACATATTTATGTGTAGACTGTTGAATTAAGTTCAAAAGCAGAGTTGGCAAATTTGCTAAAGACAATTTGCGCCTTTGAACAATGCTCTTTATTCCCCCACCAACGCCACCCACGAGCAAATATGTGTACGGAATGCACGTAAGCTTTCCGGTTTTGCAAAGTTGATGTAAATATGTGAGCCTGTGACACTCAGGAGCATATACTATGTGTGTGTATGTGTGTTTAAGTACAATTGCATATACTATGTGTGTGTATGTGTGTTTAAGTACAATTCACTTGCTCTTTCGGCATGAGCAGGGACGCCAAGCGGAAGCAGCCAATGCGAGACTAGAACAATGGGGTCACAAGTGTCGCGCCGAGCAACGAAAAACAGCACAAAAGCTAAGCATTATTGAAATGCGTCAACATGAAAGGAATCATTGAAATATATTTCAGTCCCTGCACCCTCGCTGCCACCAATCCCACCACTTCACTGCTTTGGCTGGATAAACATTTGTCATTTTGTTTTTGTAGTTGGCGCTGTCGTTATCTCTGTGAAGGCTGACGATGTTCTTGCTTTCGCAAGAAATTACACACTTACTAGGTAAATAATGTCGAGTGACTTTTCTCACACTCATATGGCCTGGCCGCAGCTTTGGCGGGCGCTTTGGAGCTGCTTAAGCGAGCTCAATGTCAACAGTTCTTTCGGAAGGCTGGACGGGGGTTGTTGAGGCTTCACACCCTCAGAGCCAATTGAAAATATTGCATTTTAATGCGAACTCTTTATCTGCCTACTCCCACGGATATTCAGTTTTACAAGTGTATATAAACATAAGTGTGTATGAACTTATGGAGACAAGGGCGCCCATACCGTGGGCTATCGAAGACGTGCCAATGAAGAGTGTTTAGCTGCTAGCAAATAAAAGTTAGCAATCAGATTTGTTGCATTTCGCAAAGTCGTGCTGATAAAGTTGCGAAAAGTTCGTGATTATTAGCCGAAATTAATCGAATTCAAATGCCGACGCGCGTTGAGGGGTGTGTGCTTTGTCTAAAGAGGCCGAAAAGTTCTTTATGGCGCAGCACTTTTGTTTGTCTTTCTAATAATTAGTTTTCGCTTCATTACTGAACAGCCGTCATTAATAAGCATCTGTGCGTATAATAGATTCCGATGCTCTGGGGGTATTCCAACAATTTCCAATGTGAAAAATTCGCCAACAAACAAAGCAGTCTTCTGTACATAATAATAACGCTGTCAATACAGAAGAACAAACCGAAATTTCTAAAAGATAAATAACAAAGATTTGCAAGATTAATTAGCAAAAGTAGGCATATACGAGTACATATACAGTTATGTATTTGTATAAATGTATGGTATGCACAGTGTTCAGCTTTAAAGCCCTCGCAAATTATACGAAACTTTAATTATAATTCAAAGAATTCTGAAGTTTATTGGAAAATTGGTTTCCTTTTCTTTACTCAGCATAATTAACATTCTAAAATCGTTTGTCAGCAAGACACTAAGGCGATTGGCATTTAAAATTTAGTGAAGCACATCAAAATCCGGTTTCAGAGGCGATATAAAATAAGTAAAGTAAGCCTATCAACGTATTAAGGGACACAGAAAGGCGATTTCTCAAATTTAAAAAATAACTACCCAATCAATTGCCTAAAGTGTTTACCGTTATATTTCTACATATTTTAGAAATATTTGTCGAGTTGCACGCGATCTTCGATGGCGCTAAAGTCCACCACTGCTGCAGTAAATACGGCCTTTTCCGTGGATAAACCCCAAAACAATTATCTCTAGAAGATATAGTCCGCACATTGACCTAAGGTCGAAAAAAAATCAAAAAAAAAATGGCAAAATGGCGGCGTCCTTTTCAAGTTGAATTTTGGTTGTTTTTGATTTCGATTTTAATCCGTTCACAAAAGTGGCAAGTCATCATATAGAGATCTCCATACAGAACATGCAAAAAAAACTTGATCGTGATCGAATAACTTGTCCCCGGGTAAGCACTGCACCAAAGTCGAAAATGCTGTTTCGAGAAAATCATGTTTAAAGAAAAACTGAGTGGCCACACTCAAGAAGCCTCAATTCAAAAAATATTGCAGGTATATATTTCAGGTATAACCTTTGAAAATAGGCCATTCGATTACTTCTAATCTCAAAGGGCAAGTAACCAACTCCAACAATTAAAGAATAAAGATAGAAGTACATATACATGCCCGACGCTTGGAATTTAAGTGTGCTCTGCCCAATTCACAAAAAGAGAGACCCCACAATCTGCGCCAAGTAGCGTGGGATAAGTCTCCTCAACATCTTATACATATACCAGGTTGTTCAATAAGTTTTGTCGTTTGATAAGAAAAACACAATTTTTTGATTCAAAATACACTTTATTATTCAGTATAATCTCATTAAACTTTAATACACTTGTTTCAATGATCCTCCAATCTGTGGATCCCATGCCTGAAGTGAGAATCCGGAATGTCTACAAAATACGCTTCAACAGACGTAATGACCTCTTCATTTGATGAAAAAGTTCATGACATTTTTTGGAAGTTGGTGGAAACAAATCTGGTGAATCGCTGGATGCTCCAACAATCAAACTTTAATACGATGGATTTTAGCCATTGTCAAAATGCTCTTGTGACACGGTGCATTGTCTTGATGAAAAAGGATTTGTTTCTTCTGCAAACCGGGTCTTTTTTGACGAATTTTTTCCATTAACTGGTTGAAAAGGTCGCAATAATATTCAGAATTAAGTGTTTTACCAGTTTGCAAGTAATCCCCAAACAAAACTCTTCACGCATTCAAAAAACTGATGCCATAATTTTCTTGGCCGATTTCCGGCCACGAACTCGTTTCGAAACCAAACAACCAGGTTCACACCACCTTTTAGCCTCTTGTTTTAATTCAGGATCATGGTGATAGACCCAAGTCTCATCCATAGTAATGAATCGACGCACAAAATCCACTTTATCTTTTCTAAAACGTTCCAAATGTTGCTGAGAAAGTCGCATTCGAATGTGTTTTTGTTCCATTGTTAGCGAATGCGGCATCCATTGTGCACACAGTTTTCTACGGATAAAACCCAAAATTTCACTCTCTACTGTCAATCGACGATCGTCCAAAACCATATGAGATTTCTGGTGTTGATGCGCTTTTGGACGTCCTTCACGTGGATCGTCTTCAAGACTCGTACGACCACGTTTAAATTCAGCAACTCATCTTTCTAATGTTCTAATTGTAGGTGAATAATCATTATACACTTTTAACATTCGTTCGTGAATTTATTTTTTTGCTACACTTTTCAAAAATAAGAATTTTATCACTGCACGATATTTAATTTTTCCCTTGTAAAAATACTCTGACATGGTGACACTAAATGGCTTGTAAACAATGAAAGAATTGACATATGGAAATGAGACTTCATATTCGTTCATATGAAGCGTGTGCCAACAAAACAATAAACAATTTTGGGCTAGTAGCAACGCCCTCTCTTATCGAACGGCAAAACTTATTGAACAACCTGGTAAGGTTCTATCGAACGTATATTAGTTCTGCTTTCTTCATACTGGATGAGGAAGCGAAGCAAGTGGGCCTGGTAGTGAATGAGGGCAAGACGAAATATCTCCTGTCAATAAATAAACATACGTCGCACGCGTGGCTTGGCTCCCACGTCACTGGGAATTGAGAAGTAAAGTCCTCTCTCGACGAACAAAAACCAAACTCTACAAGTATAAGTCACTCATTATTCCCGCCCTGCTATATGGTGCAAAGGCATGGACGTTGACAACATCTTATGAGTCGGCGAGAAGAACGACATGGCGCGCTGTTGTAAACTCGGCTTTACGAACAGATAATTTCATGCCAAAAATTGGGTAAAGTCAAGTCAATATTTTCCCGAAACACCAGAATTAGAATTTTCAAATATCAGGTGACTTGATATAATATATTATGTAGATTGGTCGATCTGTAAGTTACCTTACTTATATAAAGATATGGATTTTAAAAAATTGGGTAAAATCGGGTAATACTACCCGTAGCACCCATTTGCCCAATATTTGGTACATAAGAATTTCGAACATTCGGCTGGGTTTGTATAGTATATATGTTTGTAAGGTGACTTAGGACCACTAAGGGAATGGATATACATGATTGTTTAAAGCCGAAAATATATCAAAACACTTGTCAAAGGTATTCCACGTCTCATATACTCTATATGGATTTACGTTATTTGACCACACTCTATGAGAAATATATCGGCCGATGTATGAGTTATCTTCCTAAACTGAAAATATGTTCTCACATACACTCGTGTTATGTCAAAAGTTAACAAAATCAGTGGATATCTTCCCTAAGCACCTAATATAAGCGATCACCAACTGATTGTAAAGCGTTTATGTAGGTTAATATGTTAACGAAATATTTCAATGAAATTAAGTGGATAAGTTTCCTTGGGATTTTTGTGGTTTGCCGCTGAATATGAATGAAATTGACCTAGACTTTGGTCTAAACCTATTTTCCCTAATGTACTGACTTCTGATCCTCTATTTGATGTTTTCCTCATATACCCAATATATTACATTTATTTTGGTTGAATTTATATCACATACATACATATACATATATCGCTTGCAGTAACAAGCGTGATGTTAATATAAATAGTTCGAAAAAGTAAAAAGCGGTCTGTGACAAATATTTTATGTAAATAAAATACTAAATTTGAATGTAATCCATTTTGAATCTTCAAATAATGCATTTTGAATTTTTATGCAACATTTTATATATTCAAACTCTAACTTTTAAGCAGACAATCAGGATTAAAAACCGGAATGGACCTAGATTGATATCCGACAAATCCCTGCCAAACTCGGTAGCAATCCCAGAAATATTTCTGGGATGCAGCATATCCCTGCTCCCAATTTTTAAATTTTAGCCGGTCTGAAGGTATTGTAATATATTCCTAAAACAAATAAGATTTCCTTCTTCTAAAATTTTCTAGCTTTATTTTAGAGAGTACTAATTTTTGAACGGCTAGTTTATTATTTGCAACAGGACTGCTTCCGAAACACATACGTACTCGTGTATTTTTGCACCATTGAACGTCTGCTGTTGAGTCGCCCACACATACAACAACGCAGTGAAGTGCGAGGTGTGCCGCCGTAGCGAGGACCTCGAATTGGGCAAGTAAAACGGGGTGAGACCAAAAATAAAAGACGACAGCAGCAACTGCGCACGCTGCCAAATGGAATAGTGATGCCAGCAAAAATTTGTAGTCGTTTATCTCCACTTCCGTGTGAGTGTTGGAACGTTGTGGGTGCTCGATCTCGTTGCTGTTTGTGTCTCTGTGCTTGTGTGTTCTCTGTTTTTACTTCTTCCGCCATAAAATTTATTGTCTCATATTCGTGCATTCCGTGCACAAACCATACATGCTGCTCCACCTTTGTTTTTCAACGGGTCCACACACCAGTCCATACAGGTGTGCACGTGTGGATGCACTCAAACATAAATAAAGGTATTTTATTTCCCACCGTCGCGTTGGCCAAAGTTTGGCAAATAGTTACTCTTGTCGCTTAGTTTATTTAGAAAATTCGACATTTTAAAGTTTTTATGAATGGCAAAGTTTTTACGTATTTTGTCGCGAGAACACCAAAACTTTGCTCGAATTTTAACAGCGTCCCCGAATAAAAGTAAAATTCGACTAACGCTGTGTTTGTGGAAATATGTTTAAAATATTCGTATTTAGAAATATAGATACGCGAAATAGAAATAATATAAGTTTTCTAGACTTTTGTATGCTCAAATAGTTCAAAAACTGATGTGGTCGGCCAAGAACAGAAAATTAAATAAATAATTCCTTCAATAAATCTTTTTTATTTCAACGTATTTATCTATAGCGATTCGCAAGTTGGTTGGAGTTTACTTTTTAAATTACCAAACCGAAAAATTTGTTTAAAATCTTAGTTTCTTTTAAAACAAACATATATGTACTTGTACGCATATAATAGTACTATTCTAGGTATGGTATATATTTCTGTCAATTTGTGGATTCCATTCCAAAATAACTGCGTTAAGAATTATTCAACCTAACTTTTGATACCCCCTTCTGATGTGAACCGTTTTCCGGAAAGGATTCTTTATCGACCGAAGCAAGAAGAGTCAGAACGATCAAGATCTGGGCTATAAGGCAAATGAGGGAAAATTTCCTAGCCCTTTTTTCAAATAGTTTTCAAACGGTTGCAACATGAGGCCGAGTGTTGTCATGGTGGAAAACTATTGCCTCAGGTGTAGTAGGTAGCGTTTTTAATAGTTCATAATACCGCACGCCATTCTGAACCCTCCAAATGCAGAGTATTTGAACTCAGGAATATTCGGCTTTCTCATTGGCTTGGCTGGCTGACCAGCTAATATCTGCGTTTAGAGTTGTGGTAATGGATCCACTTTTCGTCACCAATCACAAACCGATTCAAAAAGGCATTATTTTTGTAGCGTTCAAGTAGCATTTTTTCTAACATGCTAAATACTTTTTCAGCTACAATTCATATGAAACACGATTTTTTTGCTTTTAAATGTATCCGGCTGCCTTCAAAGATTTCAAAATGGTTGCTTAAATGACTCACATTTATTCTGCGAGACCTTTTTGTGTTTGGAGATAATACGTTTTCTCAACTAGAGCATGCTCACTGTAAAGTTACACCAAAATACGGTGATTTTTGGCTGAGGTTTTCATTATATTAAAGTAATGAGAAGAACTAAACGAAAAATAATTTTTGAGAGCGCAAAGTTTGGCATTTTTAAGTAGAAAATATGTATTGTAGTAGCTTTGCAACACATCCGGAATATTGGAACAATGAGATAATAATCAAGTTACGCCTTCTATTGGCAAACTGCAGGAATATAGTTATTGATCCAAGAGTTATACATATATGAAAATTTTGAAACAGGAGTATAATACACAAGAAGGACTTCAAGAATTTAGATATTAAAAGAAGAAACCGAAGACTTTTGCAGTGCTTTACCTATAAAAACATCAATTATTCCCATAAAACAAATGCATCTCCATCCTCCCAGTTTACTTTACAACTTATGCATAAATGTAAACCAAAATTCGGTTGACCACAATATGGCAGGCTGCCAAAATTAATTAAAATAGCTGCCAATACTATTGGGTCATTCACTAAATAATTTCGTTTGATGACAAAAGTTTTTTTCGCAGCCAACTTCACACTTAACTACTTTACGCTTATACATTTAAAATGCTGATTTAGTAAGGCCTGTTTGTAACAAAAACGGAGAAGATGCATTGACCGAACGCCAATGTCAAAATTGCTACGCATAGTTTCGTTCCAGCTATTTCGGTCTCGAGGATCCATCAAATACTGGAAGGACTTTTGAAACCAATCTGGATAAAATAAAGTAGTTCGTCGAAGCAAAACTTCGAATAATAACTCGAGGGAAAATATGAAATATAAACGGGACCGTTAGCTTGGCATATGAGCTCCGCATGTTCTTATAGAAAGAAATTTGCAGATAGATTTTTGAGTGTGGAATCCATCACTTGCTCGAATGATTGCAAAAAGTACTGAATCAGAATGGAGAATATATAATTTCATTAAATGTTTTAACAAAAAAAATCGTGCTAATTTTCCAGAACTTTTCTGAGAAAACGTTTAAATTTATTGATCCAATAATTTGTATACATATTATGATATATTTTGACTGCATTTTAAGACACAGTATTAGTATAGTATTAGTAAAAATATTTATTTGGAAAGGAACTACAGCTGATCTCCGGGAGCTGCTCTCAAAAAAAGACATTTTGCGGTGACAACTATATCTCTGAACTGAATGCTCTGAGATTAAAAAGCCAAACAGATTTCGTTAAAGTAATGTTGAATCTAGTGATTATTCGAAGGAATAAGCCAAATAAACTTTTTTGACAAAATTGTGGTTTCACGAAAAAATTTCGGACTTAAATTGTTTATAAACAAAATATTTATTGGTGAGAAAAAATCTTCGATTACTTACTAAAAAATATATTTAAGAAGCTCGTGTTGAAATTTGAGACTAATCGGCATAGCTGTTTTGGAGAAATGTTGGTCCCCGACTTTGACCATTTTGAGAAAAAAGCGCTTAAAGTTTGGAATGCACTTCCAAGAATTCTGAAATGCCTTTTCAAATTTGCGTGTAACTTCGAAAATATTCATCAGAACGATATTAAATTTTCTGTGTGTATTCTCAAATATATGTACATTAACAAAATAAAATAAGCAAAATCGATTTTTTGAAAATTCTAACTGTATATAACCCCTTAAAACAAGTTGCTAAATGATTTATGTAATGTTTGGCTACATCCGCATTAACTTCTTTGCTTGAGTGTGCCTATGTACATATATATGTATATTCGACTGCTCGAAAACATATCTCTAGCCTAACAGGAAGTTGTGTATGTTTTAGGTCCTTAAGTTGAAATATTCTTCAGTAGATCGAAATCTTCAAAAGAACTCCTTGTAATAAATCACTAATAAATTTATTAAGTTTTCCAATTTATCCTGATTCGCATGTGATGTATGATATGTATACTTGTATGTATGTATGTATTTAAATTTTCACAAATGTTCGTCTATGGGAGAAAGCAATCAATTCCATTTGCTTAATTGGCTAAACAATTGACTAAGCTTCGAAGAATAACACAGACAATCGAATATAAACTAAAGTAAAACTGAAATGTGAAAGATATCAGAAAAATTGTTCAAGCGGCTAGGTGTATATAGACCACATTGCAGCTTGTGGAATAGTGAGAATATACGGGTGTGTGTATATGGATGTAGGCAGCTCAGCATAGTTGCTCTCATCGATAGTTTTACAAATTGTATTATTTTAACAGCTATCAGAATCCCCTCCCTCCTAATATTTCCCAGTGAAATCGTCGGTTGTCTGCGGACTCGTCTGGCTTGTCGACTGCAACATTTCCTTTCTCCATAATTCATGCCACACACAGCCAATTAAATGAATGGTTGGCGAATGGGAAAGACCACAGACGTATGATAGTTTTACCGTCATTACTAAAATAAACAAACGCCGGTAGAACGAAAGATAATGAAATTATATGCGCCCTGTCGAGCACATACATATGTATGTATGTATGTATGTATATAGTACATACAACCGTTTGTAGGTATGGATCGTGAACGGATTTAACGGACGATGGGCGAATAATCCACTTTATTAATAATTAATTATGTCGCATGAGGAGAAAAGTTTTATATTACAGTCTAATATCTTCATTTATGAGCACCGATATATAGAGGATATCCATACATTTCATTACTACTCTTTCTGAAGTCTTTAGCTATAAATAAAAAACGATTTATTGTAGTTTTGCTCATATTACTTTTTTATATATGGGGCGATATTCGCGTTAAGTGATTTGGACTATTTCCGACAATTTTCGATTAATGTGTGTTTTTATGGATGATGATTTTAATTTTATTCGAAATATCGTTGAATGAGAAGACGCTGTCATTATTTTCAACATAATTGTGACAGGTAACTGTGACTTTTTCAATCAATGCGAGTACTAAATATAGAATATGGTCTAAAACCGGCTGCTGTTCAGAATAACACATCAAGATGGTTATATTAAATATAGCTTTATACAGTTTTAATATCATGGTGGAAAAATTTCAAAACGATCTTCTAAATCAAATGCTACTAAATTTAAAAAACATATTGTAAATCGTAGACGTGCCGGTGACATATGTATGTACTTTATTGCGATGTATAATACTGTAGTCAGTTCGTGTATTGAATATAAAAATTTCACAAAAGAAACTGATGTGGGCCAAGTTTTGAGAACCTTTCGAGAACTTCTTCCGTAGTGACTACAATGTCATGATGCGTGTGCAGCCATTGAGGCCGATCAATCTCTCTTAAAGCACGTTCGTTCTCAACCACGTTTTCATGACGCGAAGTGTCAAAAAAGAGCGTTCAGAGCTCGCATTCGCCACAGGAAGTGCGAAGAATATGCGATGAAAACTATGAATTGTGGGGTATAGGTCTACTTGCAGTTTCTAATGGTTTCTAATGCAGTGGGCGGTAACTTGTTGTCTTTTGAGTTTTGCTCTCTGCACCGAATGGCACTGCCAGTGATCAAGTTCACCTTTGAGCCTCAAACGTCGCATGATGATATTATTATCCAAAAGGCTCTTGGATTTATTTATCAAGCAGTCAATAAGATTTTCGAAAAAAATGGTTTTCAAAGCATATACTTTTTCTGGAAGCAGCAAACTCATTTGAAATCCACCCAATACTTCTCTAAAAAAGCGCGTTTTCAAATCTTCGTCGTTTGTATCCTACAGAGGAATGTATTATACACTGAGACCCTGTAGTATACGTATTCTTCGCAAGTTCTCACGCAAAAATGTTCGCGTTTTGTTTGTCGGTCGTAGATTTTTGTTTTTTCTTCGTTAACTCTCAGTTCTGCCGCCATTTTTTTGTGTCTGAATAAAGGGATCGAAAGTGTTCCTCAGCTTTTTGTTTTTGATTTCGGAACATAACATATTTGATGCCTTTGTCAGATCGATCGATTCTTTCTGGAGAATCACGCTGAGTGAGTGAGTTAGAGATATAATATCAAGTATGCAAAAAATCCCAATAATAAATTAAAATTTGCACACGGCTGCGATGAGTATCGTTGCTTTGACCGCTTTTTCCTTTTTTTCAGGTACTACTTTTGTATGTTCTCCAAGATGAACTGCGTAGAATGTATTGTTGTTCAAGTTCAAGTTCTCTATCAAGCCGCGTCGCTTCAAATTAAGGACTTTCAGTTACGGATCTGATTGGATTTATTAATAATTTAATCTGCATACGTTGTAACTTCGGTGGTATTTTAGCGTTATTTATTATAATCAAAAATAGAGACAGTCTTTAATTTTGTTTCTGAAATAAAATGGCAAATTTATGGATTATATTTTTGTTACTTTTTATATACAGAAAAGTAAAATTACTAATAAGCCATTTAGCCCTTGAGGGGGAAATTTCCTCCATTTTCCCCTTCTGAATACGCCACTGCGTTTATGCAATATATATATAAATGATCAGGATGACGAGAAGAGTATAAATCCTGTGAAGTGACTGCCGGTCTGTCCATCCATCAGTGCAAGCGATAAATGGAGTAAAAATTGAGATGTGAATCATGGTAGATCCATATGTTTTTCGGCATTATAAAGCATTTCGAATTGCAGATGGATGTGGTCGGACCACTACCACATACACAAAGCACCATTAAGCGAAAACCTATACAGTGCCATAACTAAGCACCAAATTAGATAAAGAACTGTAACAAGTTAAACAATTTTGAAAAAATTAGCGTCGTCCTGCCCTCCAAAAATCTAATGTAAATATCTCCTAAGCCGCCTAAGCTATAAAAACCAAATTCATTTAGGACATAGACGTAAAATTTTGCACTCGAGATAATATGAGAAGGCTTAATAGGAGCCGGGATAAGAACTAGAAGATGGGCGTCACTTAAAGTGAAATCACATATCACATAGACAATCACTCGGAATTCAACTTACCTCGTCATCCTAAGCTTTCACATATACATATAACTACAACCCCATATCTAATTCGATTATCTTAAGGTGATACAAACAACCGTTAGCTGAAGGTTCTTCTTCTTCTAAATTGGCGTAGACACCGCTTACGCGATTATAGCCGAGTTAGCAACAGCGCGCCAGTCGTTTCTTCTTTTCGCTACGTGGCGCCAATTGGGTATTCCAAGCGAAGCCAGGTCCTTCTCCACCTGGTCCTTTCAACGGAGTGGAGGTCTGCCTCTTCCTCTGCTTCCCCCGGCGGGTACTGCGTCGAATACTTTCAGAGTTGGAGTGTTTTCGTCCATCCGGACAACATCACCTAGCCAGCGTAGCCGCTGTCTTTTAATTCGCTGAACTATGTCAATGTCGTCATATATCTCGTACAGCTCATCGTTCCATCGAATACGATATTCGACGTGGCCAATGCGCAAAGGACCATAAATCTTTCGCAGAATTTTTCTCTCGAAAACTCGCAATGTCGACTCATCGGTTGTTGTCATCGCCCAAGCCTCTGCACCATATAGCAGGACGGGAATTATGAGCGACTTGTAGAGTTTAGCTTTTGTTTGTCGAGAGAGGACTTTACTTTTCAATTGCCCCTTCAGTCCGAAGTAGCACCTGTAGGCAAGAGCAATCCTGCGTTCGATTCTCGTATTCCTTAGAACTTTGCTCACTTGCGTGAACTTTAGCTTGCCTTCAAACGGATGTTCTTAGGCTACCCAGAGGATACTTGGTCAAAGACCGGAAGATCGTGAGGAATCGTTTCTGGCCACTCCCAAGTGAACATCAGAGAACTCCATCCTCTACACATGACTCCATCCTCTAGATGAAGGTTGCAAGGGCATAATAAGAGTTGTATAAATTCAATTGCAGATCTGATTGGAAAGCTGAGAGAAAATCATAAACTTAGACCAACTAGTTATTTTAATAATGAAGTACTTTTCTTCCTATACAGTACACAAATGTGTAAAGACACTTTTTCGAGCGTTGAAATTTTGAAAATTCATAACACTAAAAATTTCAAATTACGCCGAAATAAAAAGATACATGTCCAATATTTACCCTCAAAGAACACAAGGAAAATGTTTTGCTCGAAAAAAATTTTGTATTGAATATGGGTCATTCAAAATTTACGGTTAGTGAATTGAATAATAAAAATACGGACTTAATGCTTTTAATGACTTTACTATTTATAAATAAGAAGTATAAGGAGTATTACATCTATAGTATCTATATGTATGTATCTAAATCGTCTCTGAGCTAGGACCACTATTCCTTCATTTATGGAATATTTTTCACACTGAATAAATATCCATATGTATGTATGTACACAAACATATGTATGTGTAATAATACTAGTATTCTAGTGCAAATTTATGTTATGCTCGTGCGAATCAATACTTCGTTACATATGTACATACATATGTGTGATGCAGCAGTCCTGTCCACATCTTCTGAACAGTAAAGTTTTTATACCCACATACAACATAGCTTAGCATTTATGTAATCAAATTCAGATGTGGATGTACATAGGTCAATGCAAATATACTTCACTAAATGATCAATCTGCTCAATTGTTCATGATTTTGCAAAACTAAAGAATATATGAAATGAAAGGTATTGCTGATTCAGTCAAACATTCAGCGCCGTTACTACCATCTTTATCGCCTTCATAAACACATTTTCGCTTTCTCGGATTGGTAAATTTGTATATCCTCTTATTATGTAAAGTCGTCTTCCATCATCGAAAGCGAAAATTCGTCTCGTAGTTTCGTAGGCAACAAAAACGGACGAGAGATATACTTATATTTGGATAATATTTGGAACAAACAGTTGTTCCAATAACCTTTTCCGGTCGCACCGGAACTTAGCCTCCCTTTCAATAACATTACATATGTTTTTGTTTTTTTTTTCTAACTGGTGTTTTTTTTGTTGTTGCTCAGAGCGTCGTTGTTGGCGTTAACTTTATATTGCCATTGTTATTGCCAGCTGCGTTGTGTTGCTCCTTTCCATTTTCCCATTATGTGTTGCTCCTTTCGGTGGGTCGCTCGCTACCTTTTAATTGTTTCTAATTATTTCGCCTGATTATTTACGAACAGCAGAAGTGGCAACACAACAACAACGGTACATGCGTAAATGTGTGTGTGTGTGCATGCAAGCGCTGAGCAAACCAGCAACAACCGTTACGATAATAACACGGTATGGGCGGATGCCACAAAGCAACAATAATAACAAACACAACAACAACACCTACATATAATAATAACAATAACAACCATTGTAGTTGGTAAATTGCAATTTGTGTATTAAATTGCAACTCATTAGAAGCGAAGAAAGCAGCAGACAAGGGTTTCACAAAGGAAGCACGTGGGCGCGCAGGAGAGAGAAGTAAAATGAGATTCTTGCAACTGCAGAATGAGCAATGACGAGCGTTGGGGGAAAAGCTGTTTTAAGCGCTTAAATTATTTCACTATATGTTTTATAATTCCTGGATTTCATTTGCAGTATTTATTAGTGGCAATTGCATTGCGGAAAGACGATTCGAATGGGAAATTGGAAAGAGCAATTAAAGCCAATACATTATGTAAGGAGAAATTTTCGCATCACATACTTACTTATTATAAGTAATTAAATTAATTAGAACTTGATTTTATAAAATTTATTTTGAATAACTTGGAGGCTTACGTACAAATGTCTGTGTGAAACAATAAGAAACTTTAAGTTCGAGTGCAACGAAGCTATAAAACCCCTCACAGGTGCATTTTTTCCGTATAAAGAGATTTAAAAAGATGCTGAAGTGGTTCAAGCTGAACATAGTATGTATATAACATCGATATCTCATAAACTGAGAGACTAGCTCACGTACATAGACAGAGACGGATAGATGGACATGGCTAAATGGAATAACCTCGTCACGCTGATTATTTATATGCATACTTTACAGGGTTGCAAATAGCGTGGCAACTTATTACTAAGAGCAAAAAATAGTAAGACTTTGTCCTTAATTTTTAAATTCTTAATTCTCCCTTCAAAATCTATGTCGTCCCCGTTGGCCTCAAATCTTCGAAACAGTTGTTAAAGTCAATTTGCGGAGTAGCCTTCACTGCGCGTAGCGATTCATATATAATGTCTTCAATTTACTCAAAACTGTTTCCCCGGAGCTGTTGTTTGAGTTTGCTGAATAACCAGAAGTCACACGGAGCTAAATCAGAGGAATACAGTGGTTGCGGCACGATATTGGTTTGAAATCTGGCGAAAAACTCACAAGGGATCAGTTCACTCATATAGTATTCCTTGTTGACAGTTTTGCTGGTCGGAAGGAATTGGAAGGAACAACACTTCGATATTCGAGGAAAACTGTCAACATAGCCTTGACTTTTGACCTGCTTGGACGTGAATTTTTCGGCTTCAGCTCACCTTTGCCGCGATATTCGGTCGACTAATCATCTGGTTTCCGATCGTAAGTATAGATCCAAGACTATGAAGAGCGCGACGAGGAGGCGGATTTTGTCACGGGGAAGGTTAATTAGTTCTTTGAACCTAGAGAGGTTGTACCCTCCTAGAAGCAGCTTGGCATGGCGCAATCCTGCTGCCTGTTGCCAGTGCTGATCTCTCCCCGCTCCCTCCTCCATGCGGAGCACCAAGTTCCAGTCCCATCATATGGAGGCGGTTCAGTTCGTCGGCTATCTCCTTTCTTTATGCCCCGGCATCCAGATTAGGTGCACCAGGTTGCTTAAAGATAGGCGATTCAGCCTTTCTATGCATTCCTCTACTAAAAGCGATTTGATCTCATACGCTGATATCGCTTTTAGTGTTACCAAGAATGGCGATGCGCTGGTTGCGATAGTTGCGATGGATGTTGATTTCTAGCACTGACTTATAGCAAAAATCGCCTGAAAGATACTGTCCCATTTTCTCAATGCCTACTCCAATGCCTTCCGGTGTTTTTGACACGTCAGTGTAGCACACGATAGTACTGTTTCTCTGCAGTATGTCAAGCGTGGTGTCATTCCACTCTGGATAGTACCCGGAAATACAGTTGTTGATATATGCTTAGCTTTATGAAAAACTAAATTTTAATAAAGAGGAAATATATATATATGCCGCTGCCGCTGTGATAGCCATAGAGCTGAGTCTCGACGAAAACAATCTCTGACAAAAGAAGCATGAATGGAATATGAGCCGCCCATGTCAACCATTGGCATACAAAAGGCATGACTAAACACTCTAGTAGGAGGCTAATAGATCTCATTGGAGAACATGCCAGCAGACTGACATAACTATAACTAATTTGTGACTTATCAGGAGTACAGACTGGGACATAATGGAATGTGTGTATTCTAGTACCGGTGATTCCTCAATGAGACCACCAAATGCTTATGTTCGGACATCCACCCTACCTATCTATCTTCCTATACTGGTGTGAGCATGGAGGTCCGTATATTGAAAGAATTTGTGAAACTTTAAAATTGGTGAAACAAAATTTTTTTGGCCCCATATTTACGTTATTATTACTTCCACCTCTTTGGTTTAGGGTCAAAATTCAATTATTGAGACTCGTCTACGAGATCTAAGTATATCAATCTATACTACAATAATTAAATCACTAATAATCGCAAAACAAATTAATTTTATTACAGAAGCGTAAAGCATATAAGTATATCGATGCAAAAATGTGTGCCTCTCTGTTTTTCATTTTATTAATTCGTTCAAAATTAAATTTGATTACTTTAGTATTCTTTCGAGCAAATATGAACATGGTTGTGCATACATACGCACATGATACATAACCTACATATTTACGTGGACATCCAGCAACATTTAACGCTTCCCAAAATAAATCGCTTTTCGGAATTATTTTCCTTGTTCACCACTGATGTAATGTATGTATGCAAACATCAGATTAAAATGTGAAATTAAATCTAAATCGAGATTTCGTACGTCCCCTTCCCACAGGGAAACTGTAATATTTTCGCAATTATTGCCATTATTGAGGCGGAATCGGTTTCGGCTATTTGGAAATGGAGAGCAAAAAGCGATTATTGCGGATAGCATTTCAAACATGTATTTGGCCTCTGGTACATACAAACCGACATACAGACACATATAAATATTGCTGCTGCTCGAAAATTCGTTTATTGGCATTGTCCCAATTTTATCGGCTTATTTAGTTTAATTTATTTAATTTATAGCTTTTCAATGGCTTTGCACAGGCTAATTTTCAAATTTGCACAATAGTCGAATGTTCAACAGACTCTGCAATTTAATTTGTTTATTTGCCTTCGACTTTGTTGTTATTTTTAAAACTGACTCTGCAATTAACGAAATTATTTCGTTTAAACGCTCAATTGTGAACCGAACTCCAACTCTTTGTTGTTGCTGAGATAAAACGGTATTCAATTTCCTTTCAATATTCGAATATTGACGCCGGTGAGTCGTGACATATTTAGTCCTGCCATAACTTCTGCCACAATTTCAGGTCGTTAAAAAAATGAACCTATAATAAGTTTTTTAATAAAGTAAATTTTATTTAATAATACATATAATGTGTTAGCCATGTGCAAAAGATTATTCGAAATGGTTATCTTTTGCTTTCACACAAGCCCTCAAACCATTCGGTCGTTGGATACGCACAGTTAGAATTTATTGCTAGCAACGATTTTTTGACACACTACACATTTCTGTGATGTTCTCCAACTCTTACCACAAGCTGTAGTCCAATAGATTCAAGTCTAGACTTCTCAATCGACCATAAGCTGCTGCTATGAATCCAGGAATATTGCTTCTAAACCACTGCTTGGTGGTATTTGCCTTGCGTGCTGGAGTAGAATATTGCTGGAAGATCCAATGCTCTCCATCGCACATGGATGCTTAACTGCTTTACCAAACCTTCTTAAACATTCTGTTGGTATACTACTACCACTCTATAACCCTTTTTTCACAGAAGTGAAGCGGATACTCTCCATTAAACCATTACAGCAGCTAGATTGAGAAAACGTTAAACCCTTGGAATAAAATTGTTTGCGTCCTTGGAAGTTTTGTATAGATTTTATCGGCTTTCTTATGTTTATTTTGTTTCATATCTAACAAGTAAGTAAGGTCCCAATTGCTTCAAGCGCGTTGTCAGAGGATGACCTGTTGACCGACGATAGATGTTCACGTGGAGTTCTTCTCGAGCAAGGCTTGACATTGCACAGAGGCCGATTTTCCAAAAAAGCTGGACAAAACTCGAAAAGTCCTCCGATCGCACCGAAACTTCGTGTATTGTAGTTTTTGGTTGCTAATTTCAAATATGATATTATTTTTTCGAAGTTCAAAATGGCGGATACAAAATGGCCGACGCGTACTCTTCAAATTCGAGGTACGTGCTCCAATTGGAGCCAAACATACATACGTACGTGATTTTTTCGTACGATGATGTGAAGAAAATATATATAAAAAAATTTTACAAAATAATATGTAAGTTGTAAGTTACCGTTATTACAATGTATCTAGTAATATTTAACAAATAATGACCCTATAGAATATTAAAAAAGCTTAATCATAATCACTACCGAATCGTCATTTGCATATGAGCTCAAGTCTGAGGTATGTGATATCGACTCTGCACTCAAGCCTGTCGTAGAATTTAATAGTTTAATTGCCTCTGATGACAATGTGCTACTTTTTTTTGGCGGATCTAATCTCAAAGTAGAAATAAGTGTGTCTGAGGACACGAGCAATCAATGAATAAGATCTGTCATGGTGTTTTCTCTGGAACATTTCCGCGAAAATTCTCTCGATATCTTTTTATATCCTTATTGCGTGATTCCTGAGCTTCCTCAGAGAGTTGTCCAATCGGCAGTGGTGCCCATTCAATGATAAGGTATCCGTGAATTAGTACTACATGAATCGGCGTTGCAGTACCATGGATATTTTTCAACAAACATTTTTGCGGTATCGAAGCAATATTCTTTGAACAAATCAACATTGACTGCAAAATCGCATGACAAAACTTGGCATATGACATGAGCACGATTAAAGAGTTCTACGCTCAAACCTAAAATTTCGGCTGACTCCTGACTATCAAATGTAAAAGATCCTTTTTTATCTTTGAATTGATGTTCCAGAATCTTAATTTTGTCGCCCAGGTTCAAATACATTTCTTTGTACAAAGCATCAAAAATGTCACGGCGACTGCACTGTAAAGCATTGGTGGTGTCTGGAATAATTCAAATCGTTTACAAATAAGATGAAGATCCTTTTCATCATACTTGTAGTCCTAAAACATCTACAATTCAATTGCATACACCAATTTCTTTTTTTGTTTACAAAAGCAAGCAAAGCAGTTTTCCTCGAGCTCCCTTATTAGAGGCTCTTGGAAATTGAAAGACAATTTACTGCTTTAAATTTTACACAAATACCATCCCATTTTCTTATAAAAATCATCAGGCTTTCAAGATTTACACGAACGTAATTTAGATTGAAGAAGAATATAATCAGACTAGAGTACCTATTATCAGAATCAGATGTATCATTAAAATTTTCATTGGTTCTTTTAAAAGCATTCTACAATTTTATTTTGCCCCGGCTCCAGAAAAGCACTCTACGTCCCTACTTATTTAGCACCCAATATATTACATAGTCCTTTAATATACTATGCAAAGTCATTTTCTTCAAAAACTTCCTATGTATAGAAAGTCCTCAAGAGACCAAAAACTCGATGCGACTGCATCTTGCTCTCAGCAAGCGCTGCAGAGGCTCCAACGCAACGCGAAATGAAAACGGACATTAAAAATGTAGTGGTGCCTCGTGGCATGAGATTTTGCGAAATATCAATAAATGATACTATAGCCGACACGAAAACCTTTGGTTGACCACCCATCTCCATTAATCTCATAACTTTTAACGTGGCAAAGATAAAATAGCAACGAAAAAATTTGGTTATACATTCACTTGTTTGACGTATGATTTTGACAGTCATTTGTTTTATTTAGAGCAAATGATTCACGTAATATGTTATACATACCTTCAATAACCTCCATTGGACTGGATATAGAAAAATGTTTGCTTAATCACTCGATAGACACTTTTTAACTGCGCACAATTAGAGACTCGAGACACTCGATCGGCGTAACTCCGAGACGCGACTATTCAATCGACTTTAACACGGAAAATACACATGAAAACTCATTCAGCATTCTTGACACAAAACAGCAGCGCCCTCTTGAAGATTTTTTAAGCTTTAACTTGATAATTTCAAAAGGAATTTTTTCGGGTTTTGGCCAGCTTTTCAGGAAAATCGGCCACAGTGCATTGATCGATAAATCCATTTCCATTAACATAATTATTTGGTTTCGAAGGGGACTTCTGTGAATGCGTTTTTATAATAATAAGTACATCTAACCAATATATGGGAAACTAAATGTAGGGGAATCGTTGTATACAGGTTAGGATCAGGGTCAGGTCGATTAAACTTTGCTGCTACTATGTTTGAGTTATTTGTTGAAAATAAAAGTAAGGACATTGCTCTTATTATCTTTAAATTTATAACTGCATCGGATCATGCAAAAAAATTTTCTATCACATTCAGTCGCCTCCTGTATGGTAAGTTCTTTTTTCATATCAAAAGAACTCAAAACGGTTTTTGTTAGTCAAATTATTTCACAGATTAAAGTACCTTAGCAAAATTTTCAATTCAACGCTTGGAAGTGTGTGTGTGATTTATTGCCATATATTATTTGCTCTACTTCGTAATTGCAGCCACAAAGATTTTCCGCCTTTAGCTAGAAATTTTTATTTTATATTCGCAAGAGGTCATTGCTAATTCGAATAATCCTTCAAATACTTTTGTGCTGCGGCTTAATTATGGTGCTTAAGCTAAAGTATAAAGCGTGCAGGTAATTAGCTTAAAAAACCACTCGCTCGCTTAGAGCCGAGCACGCTCACAGTCACACTCGTCACCATCGAACAAGGCACGTCGGACGTGAGGCGGCTTTATATTCGACCTTCGCCACCTGCATGGGATATGTAAACATGTATTTTCTAGTGCGAGAAGCTTTAATAAGGCAAGTTATTACGGCTACCCGCCTCTCATCGACGCAGTGCCAGCAGTAAGTGCTATTACGACCGCATTCGTCCAATCGGCTGACGCGCGCTGACTCATTTGGAATCCTTGCGGCGCGACGCTGACCTAGACTTTGACTTTCCTGCACTTAGGCGGAACTTAATTAGCAGCAGTTACTTGCGATAGCTTTCGAGTGCCTATGTATGTGTGCGGGCATTGAAATTTGCATGCAAAAGCACGCTATCAAACCTTGACACGCGAGTAACATTGGAAGGATACTTGCTTGCGGCACACAAGACTTTTCGAGGATGCACAAGTTTTGGGTTATTTGCTTCCAACGCCGCCGCACGCGCTCAGCCATAAAATGCACCGCTAACGCAACAGGTAACCGCCGGAAGCGACCACAATAGAAGCATTCACGTTTCGCTTTGCCAAAGTCGCTGTGTCACTGTGTGGAACTCATAAAAATTTTATTGAGTTGAACACTTTGCAACTCTTTCGGCTTTCGTTTCCAAGTTTGTTGCTCAAAACTGTGCGATTAGAAGGCAACAAATTCCATCTGTCAGCGATGACAATGTGTTAAAATTCACGGCGTCGCTTAGACTCGGCCGCCCGGTTGTGATGTGCTGATCTACCCCCCGCTTTCGCTGGAATGTATCAAATTATCTTCAGATAGCATTTCGTATCCTTGTGCGTGGATTATTTCACAACAATTTGCAGTGGCTTTTTCATCTTCAGACGCGTCGCGTCCACTTAGCATATTCGGGAGGAACTAAGCGTATTACTTGGGAAGTGGTATATAAGAAAAATGTATGAAATTCTCTATTTTTTGGGTATCGTAAGCACAAAATTTGTGTTCTCCATAGTAAGAGCATGTAGTATAAGACTAACATTCGGATAGTGAACTAAATTCTGATAAAGGCAGGAGAAATAAGTAAGGGAGGGCTAAGTTCAGGTGTAACCAAACATTTTATACTTTCATTGCAAAGGTTTGCAATTTATATGAGGTCTAGGGCAAGTTTTCGTCCGATTTTTGCAGATATACATATATTTCATAAAATCAACTGGAAGTTGGAAAATCTTTCTATTAGGTTTGAGGTGGCTAAGGCGATTATTGATCTGATTCAACCCATTTTTGACATATAAGAATACTACTATTAGAAAGGATGCCCACCCATTTTTTTAATGTATCTCACAGAATAACCGATATTTTCGATAAAAAATTCGTAATTGTAGCTTTGATCCACATATTCGGTTTCTGGGAGCATCAATAGTTTTCATTCGATTTGGACAATTTTTGATCATAAGGATGCCTAGTAAGTCTACTATTCGGGCAAAATTTTGCCCCGATACATTCATTGGTGCTTTATTTGCATACTGGAAAGTGAAAAATCAGATAGAATTGAAAAATGTGTTATATGGGAAGTGGGTGTGTTTTTAGTTCGATTTCGATCGTTTGCGCTACGGAAGCTAGGAATGTCAAGGTTATATTATATACCAAATATGATCGATATCGGTCGGGGAGGGCTTGAGATATGGGTTTTCATCGAAATGTGGGCGGTGCAACGCCCATGTTCTAATTTTGGCCCTTACAACTATAAAGTCCTCTTGGATCATCCTAGCTGGTTCTAATTGGTTTAATGCACATAAATACGGCATAGACATTAAGTTTTATACCATTTTCTAAAATTGTTAGTCCACCATGCCCTGCCAAATTACGGTGTTATATCTTAATTGAGTGCTTAGTTAAGGGGGCATTCTGGTCTAGAAGCATGAATTTCAGGTAATTTTTAAAGTGTCGTAAAAAAAGGCAATTAATATTTTTACTATCCATTTTTTATTAGTTATTTGTTAATTTTAGAAGAGTACAGAAAAAAATTAAAAACTAAAAAAAGTAAAAAATTTCAAAAATTATGAGCTGACGAAGTGGGGGGTCTCTAAAAATTTCCACGTGACCATACCCATGATTTCAACCCTGCTAGTTATCTGAAACCAAAAAAAAAAAGATTATTAATCTAGAATAATGGCGCAATGGCCGGAACTACGGAAATGTGGGAAAAATTTTTTTTCGCAAAATGGCGACTGCTTGAAAAAAAAAGTTTTCTTGGATCACTTTCTCTGGCTATTTCGAATTTTTTAAAAATAATAAAAATAAAAATTTGGGAATGGGGCTAGTTCCAATCATAGACAAGCCTATAAAGAAGACTCTATAAAAATTTCAAGTAAATCGGTCCAGTAGAACCTGAGAAATCGTGGGTATCGTTCCGAAAAAGTCAGTTTTGAGAAAAACGCGTTTAAAGTTTCGCGTAAAGTCTTTTGTTCGATTAGTTCCGGCCGAACCAGTTTGGATGCCGGGTCAGAAAAATGCCTATATCTCCGAAAATAATTTGAATTTTGAAAAATCCTCTTGTAAACATATTCTTGAATAGTTAAACTTTGAAAATATAAAAAAATTTCGATTTTTTTTAATTTCTTGACCAGAAAACCCCCTTAAGGCGCTTTATATACTTTCAGTTAAAGTGTTTGGTAGGTGTGACAATGGTCGGATTACGCCCATCTACAAATTAGTTTTCACTTTTTTATCCTAAGAACACGTGTGCGAAGTATAAAGTTTCATTACGATGTTTAAATTATTACTCAAGTTATCGCTTGCGCAGGCGCACGGACATTTATTCAGCCGAATTTCAACGTCTCAACATCCTGATCATTTATATACATATGTATATAGAATCCGGCTCAATTATTTTTAAGTAATACAACCGTTAGGTGAACAAAACTATTATACCGGATTTATTATATAAAAAAGAAGAAGCTTTTTAAGCCACAGATAAAAGTCCAGAACCAGAGTTTTGAAAACAGTGATTGTGTTTTTTGAAAACAATTAATTTATCCTTTCAGCCACATACCTTACCAACTTTCCGTCTTAAGAAAATTTACCTTTTCCAAATCTTATATGTCTTGTTTTACTGGAGCGACCGAGTTGTTTTTGGAAAATATTTATGTATAAAAACTACATGCTCTTCTTTTATGCTTAGAATTAAGATGAGATTTGAGCTGTTCACGTCCTATCTTCGCAAGTGAACAAATAAACCTGATTAATTCACGTTCGTTCGGCCGTCAAGTGACCAAGAAATTGTTGCAGAAGCTAAATATGTACATATATTGATTTGTACTGAGACATTGCGTTTTATAGTTTTCCGTTCCCAAAAAAGTTTTCGACGTCGTGCATAGCTCAATATGAGACTTCTTGTATTTTCAGATGATGTGGGATGAAGCGCCTTAGAGTATAAGTTCTACTATTACAATAGGTTGTCAAAAAAGTCTTGCGGTATTTTCACTAGTTGGCGCTGAAAGCGCGTAGTTCTAGTTTTATTCGTCGCATCGGATAATGCTATATCTTTTTGGAAAGCTCATTTCACGCGCTAACACGTGTTTGATTGATTGTCGTTTCTTTTAAGTCATTCATGAGTTATAGCGTCGCAAACATGGAGCAAAATAAAGAGAAAATACGGCATATTTTACAGTACTACTACGATAAAAGGTAAAAATGCATCTCAAGCCGCCAATAAAATTTGTGCAATTTATGGACCCGATACAGTTTCCATTTCCACCGCACAACGATGGTTTCAACGTTTTCGTTCTGGTGTAGAGGTGGTTGAAGATGCGCCACGCTCCGGAAGGCCTGTCGTCGAAAATTGCGATAAAATCGCTGAATTGGTCGAAAGAGACCGGCATAGTAGCAGCCGTAGCATCGGTCAAGAGCTGGGCATGAGTCAGCGAAAATTCATTTCAATTTCAATAAAAATAAAAAAAAAAAATAATCAATAAAAAATACCGCAAAACTTTTTTGACGACCTATTAGGTTTACGAAACTTATATAACACTCTCCTCTAACTGAATCGCTTGGAAAATGTCTTAGGTTTTTAATGCAGCTGGATTTAACCATTAGTGTTGAAATAGTGCTCTCAGTAAAGTCAACTTCACCTCGTATTTGATAAATATTCTTGAAATATACATATTGCAAAATAGACAAAACTCAGTCGAAAACTGAAACTTATAAGGTTAAGAAATAAGAAACAATCACATTTTTTATGAAGAGCCCTTTTAGCTGTGTTGGAAGACCTACTTACGGTTTCTTATATAACCATAATTAACTAATTATAATTTTAATCGCCACTTCCGAATTTTATTGTCACAAATGAGTTATGATAATCAAGCGACTTATTCAAGTACTTATCGGGGTCATGTGACTCTCGGCATATCAATCAACCAAAATGTACAAACTTACATATAAACTAACTGTTCCCTTTACAACTGCACTGAGTAGCTCCTTTTTAACTTTCGCCATAAATCTTAAATAATCGCTCTGCTCACTTCCGAGTTAAGTGCTTCATGCTTCAATCCCAAAGCGTTTCTCCTAAATTTTCGAGCATATTTCATTTAGTTTGGTAGCGTGAAGCAGAGTTGCCTTTATCATCTTCTTTATTTATGTGCAAACATTGTTGGAGGTCTTCAGTTTTCAATTCTCTTTGCTGCTCTTCTGATAGCTGCCAAGTAGACGTCGTCAGGACCATATTTAAAACTGAATTTCGCTAACAACACCAACAGCAACAACAACGGCAACAGATTCTTTAATTAACACAATATTCATCCATCAAATGAAGTCGTAACTTCCTTGCAGTAAATGAAATTATGGCGAATTTAAAGCACACAACTCGACGTACATATCTACTTGCGACCTCCGCTTTGCCCTGTGGCCTTCAGGCGTTCACGGCTGCTCCTTTGCAGTTTGTGCGTCTCCATGCAATGTGTGTGTGTGTGTGTGTGGCAGCAACGCGCGAAAGCTTAAAAGTGCTGCACTCAAGTGTTTGCCACCAACGTTATTGTTGTTGGTGCTTTTTGTTGTTGTGAATGTGCTCTTCCGGCGCTTGTTGCACTCGTTGTTACTCACTCACTGTTGACACTGCCATCAACGCGTGCTGGCTGTTCGGATCTGTCGCAAAAGCTACACAAATGATAACAATAACAACAACAACAACAACAACACCAATATCAGCATCAACATCAGCAACCGAAAAATATTAAAAGCCGTTGCAACAACAAGCACGGACGGGCATGCAGCGTGCAGCATGCGTTCAGTTTGCTTGCAACATGTCGGACATTTGTACATAAATTCCATCCATAAACACACACGCACCCGCACACGCCTACAACCCAGGATCGAAAAAGTAAATGCATGCAAGTATGTACATTTTTACTGATTTCCTTTCGGAATATTCTCGATGCAGAGCTGAGCTCAGCGCCTTGGCACCACAATCACGACTATCGCAGGCAGTTGGACGGTTTCTGATAGGTACATACATATGTACATTTGTATGCAGGGAGGACGTGGTGCTGCAGTACATTTCGGCTAATTTGATAATGGTATTTAAAGGGTATCAGCAACGGTATATGTGAAAGTAAACTTTTAAACGAAATGACCATTTTCATTCTCTAATACAGTTCAACCTTGGTTTCTTGACAACTTTACTTTTCAATTATTGTATAATATAATAAGACTTGATTAGTGTTTTTCAAAGGATGTTGGAGGATGGAGTCATGTGTAGAAGTTCACGCAAGTGAGCAAAGTTCTCTGATCACCATTCACTTGGGAGTGGCCAGAAACGATTCTTTTACATATGGCTCAAGCAGCTCACGACTTCCGGTCTTTGACCAAGCATCCTCTGCGTAGCCAAAGAACATCCGTTTGAGGGCGAGCTAAAGTGAGAAGGCGAATTCCCTACATAGGGTTGTGCGCTGGGCTTGGGACCCGCCAAGTAACTTGAAATAGACCAACTGTATTAACAATATAACTTTGCATGAACATTAACGGTACGGAGACGAAACTTGTTTATTACTTCTTCTTCTTCTTAATTGGCGTAGACACCGCTTACGCGATTATAGCCGAGTTAACAACAGCGCGCCAGTCGTTTCTTCTTTTCGCTACGTGGTGCCAATTGGATATTCCAAGCGAAGCCAGGTCCTTCTCCACTTGGTCCTTCCAACGGAGTGGAGGTCTTCCTCTTCCTCTGCTTCCCCCGGCGGGTATTGCGTCGAATACTTTCAGAGCTGCAGTGTTTTCATGCATCCGGACAACATGACCTAGCCAGCGTAGCCGCTGTCTTTTAATTCGCTGAACTATGTCAATGTCGTCGTATATCTCGTACAACTCATCGTTCCATCGAATGCGATATTCGCCGTGGCCAATGCGCAAAGGATCATAAATCTTTCGCAGAATTTTTCTCTCGAAAACTCGTAACGTCGACCCATCGGTTGCTGTCATCGCCCAAGCCTCTGCACCATATAGCAGGACGGGAATTATGAGCGACTTATGGAGTTTAGCTTTTGTTCGTCGAGAGAGGACTTTACTTTTCAATTGCCTACTCAGTCCGAAGTAGCACCTGTTGGCAAGAGCAATCCTGCGTTGGATTTCCAGGCTGACATTGTTGGTGGTGTTTACGCTGGTTCCAAGATAGACGAAATTATCTACAACTTCAAAGTTATGACTGTCAACAGTGACGTGAAAGCCAAGTCGCGAGTGCGACGACTGTTTGTTTGATGACAGGAGATATTTCGTTTTGCCCTCGTTCACTCCCAGACCCATTTTCTGTGCTTCCTTGTCCAGCCTGGAGAAAGCAGAACTAACGGCGCGGATGTTGAGGCCGATGATATCAATATCATCATTACTACATTGAGAATAACTGATATCTGCACTTCCCGTTTACAAGGGTCATGTCAAAATGAGAGATATCATAAGAAAATGATTTAATAGAACTTAGCTTTCAAGTAAGGAATCACTCACTAGTTAAATTTAGCCATAAAATATAATTAGAAAATGAGAAACGCGTGATATCTTTAGGAAATTAGTTTAATTCTCAAACAATTAAGGATCTTAGTGGCCAATCGACCGGTCGAAAACGTAAAATTATCTGCTCACCCAAATGTTCTCTCAATAAATCCATTGATTGGTGTGATGTGTGGAAAGTGGCGCCGTATTGTTGAAAGGTCTGAACCCCAAATGTCGCTGAAATAACGAGCTTCAATTTTAGGCAACAAATAGTCGTGTATCATGGCGCGATAACGGTTGCCATTGACGGTTACGTTCTCGCCGGCATCATTTTTAAAGAAATATGAACTGATTATAGCACCGGCTCACAAACCACACCAAACCGTTGTTCTTTCTGGATAAAATGGCAGCTCTTGAATATCTTCAGGTTGCTTCAGGTAATTTGGCTTGTTTACATACGCATTGAGCCAGAAATGCGTCTCATCGCTGAACAAAATTTGGCCTCGACAACATCGGATCTTCTTGGAACTTTTCATAGAGCGAAGCGATGTCGTTTGGGGGGTCAGTTTTTACACAAGCTGTATTTTGTACGCTTTAAATTTAAGGCCTCTACGTTAAATGCGCCAAGTCGTTCCATACGTCATTCCGGGTTACTTGAAGATTCTCTTCGGCCGAAAAAATATACAAGTATACCAATAGAACATAAGTATGAAACTTTAGATTTGATTTTGCCCAGTAGCGCTGTCTTAATCAGTCGTTCTTATTTCTAAACTTTAGTCATTTTTCACTTTGACCGACCTTCGGTACCATATAATCGAAATACAAATATGTCCACGAAGGATGGATTATAGACTGCGTCAGCATTGTAGCTCTGAGTTTAATTGGATAAGTAAAACTCAAACACACCAACTGGAACTTGTGAGCTGACCTTCAAGTATACCTTTGCGCAATCCTGGCAGCTTTTACGGTAAACTACTTGTTTGGTCGCTTGTAATCTTATAGATTTCCGGTCGCGGGTTTTACTGGAATTGTTTCGAAAGTTAACAATTCCAATTAAATTTGAAATTTTTGTTATTCACCATAAATAGTTTAACCATCGGCAAAAGCAGGACCCCTTGTGTACTTATTTTTTTGGATACTTGCAGACATTAAATTTCGACTTTTGAGCTATGAAGTTGCTGAATGTATTTAGACAAGACTTAAATCTTAAACACGTATACACTAACATATTTAAGGCCATATGTGTCTGGCATTGTCATAGCGATATTTTCAATTGGGCTCAGCACACTGCACCAACATGTGTACAGTTATGGTTTTGGGGCTTTTGTTTTTCTATGGTTCGCTTTGCCGCTCGATTGCACTTTGCTCCTTTTTGCCACGCACAATCAAACGCCGCGTTCTTCATTCTTTTTTCGATTTGCTCACCAGTCCTTAAAATTTATGAGCCAGTGAAATTTTGCCCAGGGCTCCATGGCAATATCGATTCGAAATAATTGCGTCGTAGAAGGGGTTCAGACCTTGGGGAGGCACATCCTATGACATGCTTCAGTTGACATGCTTCATTGCGTCAATTTCCAATTTCGTTCGTGAATGCAAAATTTTTAGACTTTAATAAGTTGACTGGCAATAACATTTTCTGAAATTAACTCACAAGCCACAGATTTTATACTCCTTCATGGATGTTATTCGACCGGTGAAAGGGTAAACTCGCTTGAATGCATGTCACACTCGACGCTTGACCACAACGCACATTCAAAAGCACATAACGGCGGTCATTTGCATTAAATTTATACGAGCACACCATATTTACCGCAATCAATGGCTGCCTAGCAATCCAATTACAGTTATGCATGCATGTTTCACTCCCAAACGACTTGAGCCGCCTGATTGACTTAAATGCATACGCCTCCTTGATAATAATATTATAATAATATATGTGTTTACAGTTACTTCCGACGTTGGTGTTTAAAATCACAGTCGGTACGTAACTTTCAAGGAGAGCAAGATCGCTCTTTCCTCGGAGTTGTTCTCTAGAATTTTATTACTATATTGAGTTGACGGCTTTGTGAACACCCAATTACGTAACATACTATCAGGGATGATGGAACTATGATAATATAAGGACACTGAATATATAGTTTAAATGTTTCAGATATGTAGAAAAAGTGGCTTGGAAAAATCCAAATTTCTTATTTAATGTAAGAAGTCTGATTTTAACCTTAACTGGTACATAAGAAAGCGCACTCCGAGGCACCATTTATCAGGAGCGTAACATGCTCATTGTAAAGACAAGTCAATGGACATTGTCCTGCATACAATCTTGTCAAGGCTTGAGACCATTAGGAATTTCCTGTAGGGACCTTTTTTGATATTAAGAGATCTTTCAATAACGTCCTGCCGAAAGCCGCCGTTACTGCTCTGGACGGTCATGGGTTAAATCAAAAATTTAACATCTCATTTTCAGTCTTCTGAACCACAGGGTGATTGAAACGGGAACCCCACAAGGCGGAGTTCTGTCTCCTTTTCTATGAATCCTGGTCGTTTACGACCTACTTAAAAAACTTGAAACATTTTTTGAGTACCGTATAAGAGTTGACGAAGGGATGACTCAGCATCGCAGCAAATTAGGCACTTAGAAGTGGTCTCGCCATTTATCCAAATAAAACCGAATGGTAGATACAAGATCTCGGTGACACCGCTGCCGAAAATGGGATACATTCGTCTTCAACCAGTCGGATACAGTGAAATATCTAAGGTTCATCCTGGATAGGAAGCTTTTATGGAAACCGAATATCGAAGTGAAAGCAAAAAAGGCATCTATTGCCTTATACTGCTATAAAGGAGCCATTGGCAGAAGGTAGGGTCTGTCACGGGAAGTAGTCCTCTGTCTTCAAACCCATTTTGTTCTATGGAGTCTTTATATGATGTAGGGCTCTAGAAAAGACCACATTTGCAAAGAAATTCGAGTGTGTTCAGCAGGTGGCGCTCATCAGCATGTGTGGTGCACTAAGGTCCAAT
Organism: Bactrocera neohumeralis; assembly: GCF_024586455.1. NCBI lineage: Eukaryota > Metazoa > Arthropoda > Insecta > Diptera > Tephritidae > Bactrocera > Bactrocera neohumeralis. The sequence continues at coordinate 40,018,833 of NC_065922.1, forward strand.
CCAACCATTGCACTTAACGCCATCCTGCAATTAGTGCCCGTAGACATCGTCGGCTAGTGTATGGCTGCAAAAGTTGCTATCAGACTCAGATAATCAGATAATCTGGATTCCTAAAAGAACACGTGTCTGAACTCTCAGAAATCTTCACACACTATGACTTCAACCATTACTTGAATCATGGAGTCGCCAAGCCAACCTCTGGCGGCTCCTTCTCTGCCTATATAACGGCCAGGGAGTTGTGGGTAGGAAGAAGCCGTTGGAGGAGAGATGCAGTGAGCTTCTTTACGGATGGGTCAAAGCTTGGTTTGTTGTCAGAAGTCCGCTATCAACTCCAGCTTCAGACTTCCTGACTATTACAGTGTCTTCCAAGCCGAGGTTGTAGCCATTAAGGTAGATACTGCTCCAGAGTACAGCCTCCTTCAGAGAAGTGTCCATGCACACAACTAGCAGAGCGGCGATACTAGTCTTGAACTCATTAACAGTGCGTTCAGGGTTGGTCAAGGAGCGCCTAACCTAGCTATCAATAGCATCGAGTGTCTTTGTGATAAGACAAAGGAGTCGCAGGAAATTGTAAAGCTGATTAGCTTGCAAAGAAAGGCACCCTAGAACCACTATCGGTAGAATATAGGAATGGGTCGGTGCTCCCGTATCCTCTCGTGTTCTACTACTTGATAGCTGGGCCTTGCGGCAGCTTGGCTAGCGCTTGGTTACCATCGGTACATGCGCTGTCGCAAAAGCCTTTTGGGCCAATATAAAATATTTCGGTCTTAAAACTGTAAGGGGTCTGTCTCAAAGATGGCTGTAGTGGCTGGTTTTTAAACAAAAACAAATTTACAATCGTGAGGTCATGTATTTATGGTTTATTTTTTATTTATTTATAATTATTAAGAAAAGTTGAAAGCTTTGCTAAGTTGCTTCGTCACTTTACCTTCGCTCATGATGATGGAAAATTTTGTAAAACTTTGAAGTATTTCCCATGACTCGCTGTGAGTCCGCACCGGTACCAGTCTAGAACAACTAGGCTCTTCTTCACATGACTTCAGTTTTGACCTGGCGGATGTGCTGTCCGATGCATTCATATAAATTCTAAGTATAGTACATCTTGTTACTTTAAAATATATTCATCCACCGTAAGCTGGCGATTTAAGCAAATGCCAACATGTAAAGAGCTTCAGAGCGCGGAGCGGAGCATCCTTTAATGTACCAGTTATCCCAGCTACGCCGCAACGCGAATCCACTTGTGCCGTTGATCGCCCCCTTAGCCTTGAAAATCTGCTGGCGATATGTGGCTGCTTTGCAAACGCTCTCACACACTCTCGCCCTTGCATCGCACATTTATTATATGTGGGCTTACTAAGCATTCGTGCTTGCCATAAATATGCAAATATAAATAAAACCTGTTAACGCTCAAATTCATGTTTCCAACATTTGGCAGACGAATTTTGGCGGCGCAGCACAGCTGATAAATATCCCTTACATACAGACTACATATTTACACGTGATAGGAGCACTGTTTGTGGCGGCATTTGTAAACACATAGACATTTGTAAACACGTTGGTGGCACGAAGCGACTCGAATTCGGTTACTGTTAGACACTTCTTCTCAGAAAGGGCTTAAAAATTTCTTCACCCATTCCATGGATATTTATCAGTGCGGTGCACTTCTAACTACTGTACGTATGTGCATAATTTTCGAAACATTGTCACAAAACATTCAGAATGCTGAGGTGCGCAGTGCATGTCCCAACAAAAAGACTTAAATGCTAGATACATAGAGATTAATCAGACCAAGGTCATACTGGAAAATGAGTACTATTTTATTGTAAAATGCAATTGTTTCAAGTTATTCATAAATTTTTCTTTTAAACTGGGGAAAGTAGGCCGCTAAAAATTTTAAAACTAAATTTTTCCTGAGGACAGAATATTTATCCAACGGTTGTATTATAAATTCCGAAAATTACCATTCGAATTAAATTTACAAAGCCTCCTTGTTCTTAGTAAATCGAACTTTGGAGATCGTGGTACAAATAGCATTCGAATAGATATTTTTTCGAACGGTCTAAGTCAGCTATTTTCACAATCGCCAATTTTATGCGAATTCATTTTTGGGTATATTAGCTTTTTTTTTATCAAATTTGTAGCCCCCAAAAGCAAACGTCGGAGTCCCACAATGTATACATGTAGTATACACATTTAAATGATAAGCTGAGTCGATTTAGCCAAATGTCCGTCTGTACTTCACGAACTAGTGCTCATTTTTGAAAATCTATGTATACATGCGCGTTTCTCTCCAAGTAGCTGTTCAGTTGTCGGCACCGCCGATATCGAACAACTATAGTATAGCTAACGGATCATATTCAAGTTCATATATGGAAAGCTCTTTTACCTGACATACTATACATATGTATGTATGTATATCTTCTCGAAATTTGGCATAACTTACTACGCCAGGCATCGCTACAGTCTCCGTAGAAATTTTTTAGATCGACTATAGCATATAACTTCTATTCAAACTAACCGATCAGAATCAGTATGTAGATATTTTTATACCCTTTAATGCTCTAAAAAATTACCTGTGAAGGGGTTAATAACTTCAGTGCACCCGAAGTTAAGGTTTTTTCTATATTTTGGTCCATTTCCGATACCTAACTTTTATTAGGTTTTTAAAAATTTTGATTGAATATTTTTCAAGAATTTCTTCAACAAATTTCCATATATTATTAGATTTTAATAAATTTTAATAAATATTATTAGATTTTAATAAATTTTAATAAATTTTGATTGGATTTTAATAAATTTTAATAAATTTTGATTGAATATTTTTCAAGAATTTTTTCTTCAACAAATTCCAAATATTCGATTTTAATAAATTTTGATTGAATATTTTTCAAGAATTTCTTCAACAAATTCCAAATATTATTCGATTTTAATAAACTTTAATAAATTTTGATTGAATATTTTTCAAGAATTTCTTCAACAAATTCCAAATATTATTCGATTTTAATAAATTTTGATTGAATATTTTTCAAGAATTTCTTCAACAAATTCCAAATATTATTAGATTTTAATAAATTTTAATAAATTTTGATTGAATATTTTTCAAGAATTTCTTCAACAAATTCCAAATATTATTAGATTTTAATAAATTTTAATAAATTTTGATTGAATATTTTTCAAGAATTTCTTCAACAAATTCCAAATATTATTATCAACCAACAGTTATCTAAAACAACTTCAGTGTGTTTCTGAAAATAGTGTTTCGGAAGCGAGAAATTGTCGGTCCAGCTTCAACTAATATAGCGATCAGCGAGCGTAACGGAATTTCGTTGTACAACACAATTTTCAGCACCACCAAAATTTTACTTAAATAACGGCCCATCTCAACAAAAAAATCTTATCCTTGTTAGACCTTCGTCCATTTATATTTATATGTAACCAAAATTCGAGTGAAAACGTTACACAATAGGTCTATCGTCGTGTAAATCGACATGCGATCTCGCTTGCATGTGGATAACGCACTCAAAGCCCATTGATTATTGGTTGAATTTCACACCCGCGCATTTGTAAACCAAAACCCCGACTACATTGTCACGTATTCCGCTTCGTTCGTGTTCCTCCTGCTGCTGCTGCTGCTGGTGTGTTTCACCTTTTTACCGTTAAATAAAATTTACGAGTAAATTATTTGTTGCTTCGAATTTCGTGAATGTCATGCCCACGCATTCCCTACGCACGCCTATCGCACACTTCATATTGGCAGACCCGATAATGCTGCCGCTTACCTTTTACGGCGGAAAATATGTCGGACTCGACTTTCCCATTTATGTATTTCATCGCATCGATATTGAACGCACACTCTTTATGGCCACATTCCCCGCAGCTTCACATAATCATGTGTACATATTACTTATGCAGTGAGTGTGTGGTGTGTTGTTGTAAATATGTAGAGTAAGAGCTTACCTTGATTCCTTGCTGCTGCAAATGGAAAATATAGCGAAAATATTTTATATTTAATTGCTACTATAAAAATGAGAAATGCACTCATATATTCTGCAAATATGAGCATACAAATGATTGCCTCCATGAATATACCTACGTATGTATGTATGTATGTGTGTGTGTATAGCTATCACAGGTATGTGCTCTGCAAGTTTTACTGTAAATATTTTCGCACAGGGAAATTTTGCAAGCTACGCACTTTGGCATTTTTATTTGCCTGTCTAAAAGCTCCGGACTCGCATTCACGCAGATTAAGCTGACGCTTAGACAAACACAAGCCACACACGCACGATGCTTTTTTAGTCAGTCTAAAACCATAAAATTCTTCAAGCTTACATAAATACATACATACAATGGTATACATATGAGTATACAAAAACAAAAGTTTTGTTGTGCAAATCTGCGTAAACTTACGTTTATGTAACCGATTCTCAACATTTAAAATTTCTAAGCTGTTGCACCTAATAAAACTAGTCTATAAATCTGTGAGAAACGACATAAGCTTATTTATGATGTTAATTTATGAAGAATAAAACTGAATAGCTTCCAGCAATCAATACGAATGAAGCCTTACATTATATTATAAGAGGATGTGCGTCCGACGGTTATTATGAATAGATACATCAATGAAAAAGCTTCTTAGGAGAGTCTGCCTCATACTTCGTCGGAATGGTCGCTCTTTTCAGAATCTATCACTAGTATATTTATTTAAGAGCTCCCGCACTTGCCAGATACCTCAATAAATGCGTCAAGAAAAGAAAGGCTGAATTAAGTTTCTATGCATGCTCCACTTTTATAATCACTTACCGAAGAAAGTTATTAGAGCCATCGTGCTCCACTCTTAACAAAGTTTTACATCTGCTGGGAACGTATCATGTGTGGTAAATATTTTCAGGGATGTACCTTCCGTGTGAAGACATACTCGTATCACTTAACGCTCAGCAAATATGAAAGATATTAAAAAAATTCAATATTATTTGGAAGTTATAAATATCTTAAATTTCTTGTATTTCAATACAGATAGGATCCACTAGCGGATCGAAAGTGGTAAGAAAGTTTGAAGCGCTATATTCTTAACTAATTGATTTCAGATGGCGAAAGTAAGATTACCAAGTGATAGATTTTTCCCAAATGATCTATGTTTCTCGAACTTTTTGTGTAAAAGATTTGAAATATTTTAGTTCCGGAGTTAAAATGGGCTGAACAGTTTTTCCGGTCTCAAAATTCTAAACAGACAGCAGTGTTAAAATCAAACGAATTTTTAAGTCTTAGGAAGAATAGTCTTCAATAAAATGCTTAATAAAACATTAGAAACACTTTTTTTGATTAAAATTTTTCTTGAAATTGTGTGATTTCTTGAATCTTAGGATATTATGGAATGGCGTATATATTGCGTTAGTGTAGAGAGTTACGTCGCCGAGAGAATTCCAATATAGAGGTGGCCTGTTTTTAGAAAACTAAGGTTCAGCATTTTGTATCAACCCTCTTTGCTAGCAAAACAAATTGAAATCGCGGAGATGAGCAGATGGAATAACCACGTTTATGTATTTAAGAGTTATCTATGTATCTAAAAAACAGCTTTATGTGGATCAAGGCAAGTGCCATCTTATCACCAAGTGCAATACGTATCTCATTTTCTGTTAGCTTGGGAACATCTAAGTGTAGGTTCCAGGTAATCCGCTTCTTCCTAGTTTTATCCTGAAATATCTGCCGTCAAGTGCCGGCAATTGAAATAAAATTTAAGATTTCAACATTCCTACTGTGGATATTAGTGTGTTTGCATGTAGAGACTACTGCAACTTTTGTAGATGACATGTATATACATATGTAGGTACATATGTAGATGTGCTTATGTGAATGAAGGATTCGCTTTTAAATGCTTGCTTTTAAATGTGTAAATATGTATGTGTGAGAGTTATCTGTTCTACACCTGCATAAACAACGCTTTTCGACACGTGCAAATATGCAGATGGGGATTTTTTAGAACCTTTTTCTACAAAACAACTCAAATAAGTATGTATTTACCTTAGTATGTACTATATATATACATTTGTATCTCCATTTGTCTCTTACAAACAGCTTACAATCTATGCATATGTATATACATATATACTTGTATAGTTGTATTCCAAGAACAAATTACTACCGATTAAGAATGTAAAACGATTCCCAGAAATTATCATTCAACATCCTATTAAATAGTTTAGCAAAAAATGTGAATATTGCAAGAATTTGCAAAATACGATATTGGTTCAAAAAATATTTAGCATCACCGCTTAATGACGCCTTTATCGCAACATAAATTTACTACTATTTCTTGTAGTAGACTGCTGGTATAAAAATTTGGTCGAAATACGGGCTTGTCCACAATTTTTGGAAAATACTTAAAGAGCAATACCCTTCGGTGATTTCATTCTTGTTTTAGAAAAGGAAGTGGCGTCCAGCCGTGCCGAAAACCATAACCATGGAAGAAAATAGTATGGCAATCCGACAATTAGTGCGCGATGTACATGGCTGAGACAGTATCATCACAAAAGATCGCATTCTATATATGATGATTTTTTAATACATACCATCTGTAAAAATTCTATAAAGCCTTACTTAAAAAGCCGAATATCTCGAGAAGTATTAATGATAGCGATTTTCACCTCGAACCTTTGTTATAGCAAATAAAATTTCCTACAAATTTGCCTTGAACATTTTTTCTATAGCTTCTGTCATTTACGAGATATATACAAAAAAATGCGAAATTCCTGGAAAAATCGGGTTTAGAGCCCCGTACTACCTCGTCGGTTTAAGTTACGACTTTGTTGCACTGGGCACTTTTGTAGAGTGAACAATTCTGAGAAATATGCGTCTGAAGTCAAAGCGATGCCATGAAATACCTCTGATCTGTAGGAATTTAAAGATAAAAACTCACGATTGTAGTGTATTTTCTATGGAAAATTTTTACAGGTCTTGGTCCAGTTAATATTAAGGGCTAAAATTTTCAGAGAATTTTTTGTAGGATATTTCCAAGGAAATTTCGTGACGGGACTGAAAAAAATTAATAGTTAAAAAACAAAAAAAACACGCTCATGACCCTTGACAAGAGAAAGTCGTCGGGACGCTAGTAGCCACATTTGATCCCTCCTGGCAACAAAAGCAACTGTGAAGGCACATCATAGCAAGCAGAAGAGATTTCTGTGTTTTGTCGTGACCGTCGCCGAAACTAGAGTTCATGTCCATAGCAAAGAAGAAACGGATTTTTTAGATAGTATAATGAAGTTGTATTATCGCTGGCTTAAGTATATCGATCAAAATGGTGGGTATGTTGTGAAAAAAATTCATAATTTGTGTGTATAGTGTTGGTCCCAGGACACTACCTTGTGGAACTCCTGCCTTTCTCTCGGGTATATCTGAGATTTCATCTTGAGTTTTAACGTAAAAATGGCTGTAACTCAGGTAAGATATGAAGAAGAAAAAATGAAGGAGGAAACTTGTGCTACAATACCCATTCTCCTCCAATCTACTACATAAAGTTTTTACATTGTGATCACTTTGTTCGGCACACCGGAACATTTGTCTGAAGCCTATTTGATGATATAAAATAATCCATTGTCTTTCCAGCTTTGGCAGTAATCTGCGAAGAAATATTTTTCGAGTATTCTTGAGGATATAGTCAGTAGGCAAGAAATTTCAGATTGGGCCCATTGGGAATTGCAAGTCTCCTGATGTTGGCTGGTACTACTGAAGTTAAATAGCTCAAATACAGCTTATTGGTATTATCTTTTACCGTTTTATGTATTTGGTGGTTTTCCAGATGTTACACTCGTCGTTGTTGTTTGGATAAATTATTTTGAGATATTCTAAATTCTTCTTTAAATTCCGCCAATTTTGTACCAAATCCTTCGAAGTCGCCTCTTATTCTTAACCAGTTCAGAGATTTCATCAAAAATGGTTGCTTGTTTCTACGTGTTCGAGACGTATAATTCGTGAGGTTGACGAAGCGGATTTGTGTATTTTGTTAGTAAATATTTCTACTGTATCATCAAAATCTCTGGTTGAGCTTATCTTCGTGTTAAGATTAATATTGGCGTCAAGTCGGGCTTAGAAAATTTTATTTCCGATATCTTATTTAATACACGCTTCCTCTGAGAAGTGAGTAGAGCAGGCAAATCAAAATAAATATTTATAACGGAATGAGCTGTGGTAAGATGATAATTATTTATTAGATCGAGCAGATTAGTGTCAATTCCTCAATGAACAACATTTGATCGACTTAGATCAGGGGCTTTGCTGGGATCCGCGAGTCAGTAAGTGGGACAGCCAGTAGATAGAACGTTTAAATTTTTTTTCACAATGCATTTACTTAGTTCCTGACTTTTAGATTAGTAAGACGCTATCCCCAACGTGGATGTTTGGCATTGAAATCACCACCAGCTAGAAGTTTCTGTTAACTTACATATGCGGAGGTAGATAGAGTTATTACGGTTATAACAATCTCTCCACTGATCTTTGTGTTTTCAACGGACGCTTCTTGAACTTGAAGACAACGACATCGATTCTAATATCTTAAATTTGGGCCTTTATTGCTAACTAGCGCCTGCTGAACTTGACAGCCCTTGTAGTTGGCTGTGTGATTTTCCATGCAGCGTACACATTTTGGTGGAATACCACAGTATTTACCGCAAAGAGAGTTCGGGTGATCTAGATTGCACTTAACAAATCTGTACGTCTTTTAAGAATAATGTTTACGCTGAACTAAATCATTTAATTTGCCATAAGGTTCAATTTTGACTATCGAAATACATAAACTATGATTAATGTCAAATAGACATTCAAATAGTTGTTTGCTGACTGCTCGAGGTCAGCAAAACTTTTCTTTTTGCATAAATGATGTTTCTCACAGCGTGACCGTTTTATATCTATGGCTTGTTTGTCTCTACCGGATTTGTATCATAAGATTTCGCCACTACTTAGAGCTGAGTAACTGATTATCATTTTAACTTGTGGTATGAAATTGCTCATTATTCTCATCAAACATAATATTGTTTCTTGTCGCGCCCAAAGCCCACCCAACATAGGTTTTCAACTGCTCAAGAAGCAAGCATATTCTTGACATGCAAATACAGAAGATAGTCACAGATTGAGTTACCTTTATCTAAGTGGTCTATTGACATTCAAAATATTTACACTTCGTTCAACAACAAAAGCACTTACAAATATTTCCTGTGTTTTATTAATTTCTGATATTTTATGGTAGTTATGAAATGTATATAACGGTATGCCCATATAATATAAGCGAGTATAGTATCTTATTGTCAAGCAAAAAATTTATTTGGGGATGTATGTAAAAAAGGATATGCCGAAAATTTTATTTGTGCGAGCGTTATCTGCAGGAGTCATGTTGTTTAACGCATTTCAGCAATGAAATCGCCAATAATTCCATTCGTTTTTGCTTAGCTACTTCTTCAAATGCGAAATGCGTTGCGCGCATAAATGCATGAAATACAAAAATTTATGGTTGCCAACGCGTGATATTAAATCTTTTTGCCACTTTGATCCACATGGACATTTTTTTTTTTCAAATAGAGCATACTTTTATTGTGTTGCACACGAATAAGCCCCGTGGATTTTCAGATTTTAATAAAGGCATCAGCCTTTGTGATGGCGAATGCAATAATTTGTCATAAATTGGAAAATACTATTTGTCTGGGGGGCCTACTATGAAATATTTTTAAATTTTTTGTCTTTATTTAGCGTGCAAATGAGTTATTGTCTCATAGCGAACCATTTTTATTAATCTTCAACACCGTTAGTGAAAGCAAATATGTAAACAGTGCTCATAAATAATTCAGATAGTTTTATATGAGATTTATTCTGAAGAAATTTGACATTTTTATTAAATCCAAAAAAGCTGACATTTTTCAATTTTATTCAATAACAAGTTCAGTAGTGAAAAGAATTTGCTAAAAGAAGACTTCCATATTGTAATAAGAGTAGTCATATTTATATCTATTTGCTTCAAGTTATATGAGAATTACAATGATATCGGCCATACTTACGCCTTTTGAAACAATTGTCGCAACATGCTGAAATATTTTTGTAGAAGCAATAGCTTGTTGGATGGTCTTTAGTCTTAGAACTGTTTTACATTTCTCAGTGCTGATACAAAAAAAGTGTATTTTAAAGGTTTAAGTTACGAAGCTGGGTCGATTCAGCCGTGCCCGTCTGCCTGAAAGTCTGTCTTTATATACGTGAACTATTATCCCCATCGTTGAGATATCGATCACAAATCTTGCTCACGTCCAGTTCTCAAGAAGCTGCTCGTGTGTTGGAAGCGACGATATCGGATTTTTTCAAGTCAAGTGCTTGTATTGAAAACTTTTTGATTTGACGAGAAGTGTAAACAAATTTGGTTGGATTATTGTAATGAGACAGTCTCCAAAGAAATTGTTAAGATCGGATCTGAACGATCGGAATTAATTCCTTGTAAGGAATTTTTTTAATTTGAAGAGATATCTTCTCGAAATTCGGTAAGATCTATTGTCCAAGGCAACGGTGCAACTGGCGTTATATTAACTCCGCAACCCAAATTATGCATAAGTAGTTTGGCTAGCCAGTTAAAGCTTGCGTGCATTTCTTTACTACACTGGAATTAATCTTTTTTGTCGATAAGGCCAGCAGTGCTGCTTGGCTATCCGAATATATGTGGTAGTTATTCAATAGGCCTTCTTTATACCTAGTATCTCCGCTTGAAGATGCTGACTGAGTTCGGTAAACGGATGGAAACAGAGATGTCAAGCTTACTTTAGTATTCTTCTGATCTTACTCCACAGTCCATTTTTGACCCATCTGTTTAGATAGAGGTAGTAGCTTCCTCCCCTATTAACCCTCTTCTCCTCTTCTCTTCGAAAGTGACTATTGAAAATTTTCCAACCTGGCCTTGCGTATACCGAAGCTGATTTTAGAGCCCCTATCGACTCCTCACATATGGCAACAAGTATTGGTTTACTGGCTTTGTTTGGTTTTTCCTCTTTAATAAGCTGCCTCTTTAATAAGCTTTACGCTTGGGTCCTCTAGGGGGAGCAGCCAAATGCTCTCCCGAGGTCTCCTTAGGATATAGGAATTTTACACTACCTGCAAGAAATTCCAAGGAGGCCTGGTCCGCGCACTTCATGACCCTTTAATCCCTTAGGTTTCTGATGGGGACGAGTACACAGCTCATTTCGACAATCTGACGCCTATGGTGCTTGGCGTGGAAGAGTTACCGTCTATGACAGCCACCTCCAGGCAGTATCTGGCCACGTCGCTTTAGTGTCTTGCATTATTCAGCTTTGTTATCTAGCTTGGTTTTTTAGGCAGAGTTTCTGTCCCTTCACTATTGGTTTCATCAGAAGGTCCTGATTGTGTCCTTTTCAGAAAACTCTTAAATTCCTCCACTATTTGCTTCTGGCGTCTTATTTCCTCTTCATCCTGATGTTCCGGTAGCCTGGACTTTGGAAATCTTGCCCAGAAAAAATGTTTATTTGTTGTATTCATTCTGTTCCACGAGCAAGCTGGGAACCGAGCTTTGAAAACTTCCTCGTTCGCAGTCTGCTATATGGTCACCTAAAACTTTAAACGCGTTTCTCTCGAAACTGTATTTACAAAGTCGATAGTCTTAAAATATTTCTCCCGAACTATTCAACCGATCTAAATAAAATTTTACATAGGTCTTCAAGTTATAATATACCAGGTATTGTGGTGGATTTTTAGTTAAAAGACGTTTTTTTTCTTTATACTCCATATGATCCTGTAAAAAGATCTGCTGTCAACGCAAAGGAATCTTTTATCCGACTTGTCGGTACTGACGTCATAATGGCCGAGTTTTGAATATTTTCGTTTGAAAACATCACAAAATATTTGTAAAATATTTATCATTGAAACAATAACAAATTTGAATAAAATATTTATGTAATTTTTATATGAAAAAATTTGGAAATAAGCCGTTTTTTGAAATAGGTGTGCAGGTATGTAAGCAAAAACAAATAGTACCACAACTGTTTGAGTGAAACATCTAATTCGGCCACTTTTACTGATTTCTAGTACAGTAGAGGCCCGCTAATCCGGATCAATTAAAACCGGCTCCTATCCGGAATATAAGGAAATCCGGATTACCAAAGACATATCAGAACTATGTATTATGAAAAAATATTTATAAATTTCTGTTTGTTTATCATAACAAATAATACACATGCTCCAAAAAAACAAAGAGAACTTAAACCAATAATGCATAAAAGCGAATGTAGTGAATAATAAACATGTGATCCGGATTAGAGAATACGGATAGAGAATGTCGGTCCGGATTACGAGGGACATAATAGAAATTTTGAGTTTTTTAACCCTGTCCGGATTACAGTGGAATCCGGATTAGGCCATGTCCGGATTAGAGGGCCTCTACTGTATTACCATGTTATTTTGGCAGTAAAGCATTGTCTCTATAACTGAAGAAACAAAAATTTACCGTGCTCAAATAGCTAGGCCTCGTAGATCTCGCGGAAGAAATCTGCGATCGAGCAAAATGTGGCGATTGCTCGGTATTAAGCGATTACTCAGCTTTTCAGAGCCAGTTACTAAATCTTCAAATTCCATTTTAAGTAAAGCCTTTAAATACTGGATTCTTAAAATACCTAAATTGATTGCAAGTTCGTTGATTGGAAGATTTGGTAAGCTAACATACTAAATATATTCGGTTATATGAATACGTATAATATATGTATATGTACTTATAGTACTTTGGTATATATGTATGTATATAAAGCATATACACACATAAATATATGTATATGTCTATATGACCATGTGTGTTCTCTTTCTCAATGTACCAAACACATTCATTTGTGCCTATGTATGCATGTAATAACATTCTGCTGACGAGTAGCGTAATGTAGACACATACATATGTATGTATGTACATTGTGAGCATTGTAATTTGCAATTCAAATGCAATTATTGAATATTGAATACTGAATAATGAATAATTACATTTTCACCTGCCATAAAAATATTTAATAAATAAATAAAATGTGCGATGTGAAGAAGTGTTGACGTTGTAGTGTTTACTGCTTTTATCTAATGCCACATATGTAAGCACACAAACACATATACATATAAATGTATATTTATGAAAGCATAGTTATACATATACACGTATTTATATAAGTATTCCGAAAAGCAGAAAGTTAGTGCAGAAATTTCTCACATGCGCCTCGAAGAAAGTTCGCCTCGTACAAGGGAGTAGCTGCTGGAAGATACACATTACATGGAACACCAATATTAACACATGCACAGCTTCCGTATTTCAATGGTGCCCAGGTTAATTTAGAGAACGTTAGTTGTACACCTGATGAGAAATGGATTTGAAAATGCAAATATTTCACTCCCAGGAAATAGCAAAAATATTTTTGTATAAAAATCTCGCCATTGAATGTAATTTTTAATTTCAATATATTGTCAAAATGCATTCAATAATCCATGGTTTTGCTGGCATATTTGTGCAGCCGTGTCCACTTTCCACTTTATTGTTTTACGACAATTTCTTTTTGTTTGTATTTCGAGTAGACTTTACATGTTGAGAGCAATTCAATCTGTCCGAGTATTTTATTTGATTGCGACTACATTTATTATCTAGGTGTGTGGTCTTTGTCTGAATAGAACTCAATGAATAATACAATTAAATGACAGAATTCAATAAATTTATTTTTGTTTTGTTCGGTAAATGCAACGCTGCATGCATTTGGAAGTGAATCCTAATTTCACTAGCTTGGAATATTAATGGAATATAAGTAAATATTACAAAGCTTGGATTTCCGCTTTTCAACTTGAATATTTACATTCAAAATCAAAAAAAAAAAGAATAGAAACTTTATGAACCACCACTTTTTAGGGTGGATTTCACCAAGTCGGGAAATTTAAAATTCGGTTCCACCACAACAGAATTATTATCCATAACGGTTATGTTGAAAATTAAATAAATGCATCAAAAGAATTAAGTTTTACACTCAAGTTGGTGACCGACTTAATAGCAGGCGGTATCAAAACTAGACAACGGGCATCTGTAGGTGAAAACCCATATCTCCGGAACTGATTGACCAATTTCAACCAGATGGGCAAAATCAGACCATAACCACGCTTCCTTTCCACATAACACGATTTTAAATACCATATGATTCTTCCACTTTACCGCACACAAATCAAGTACCAACGAATATATTCGAATACAATTTCCCACAAATACTGCCTTAATGACATGCTATCTCAAATTCTTAACCGAATAATAACTATGCAAACCGCAAGTTCCAAATATGTCGTCCTTAGTGTCGATGGCTGTTTTTTTAACGAAACTAGCTCAGAAATATTTATGTCTGTGAGAAATTTTGTTGAAATGTATGGATAGTCTTCTGCTAAAGATAATTTTCCCTTGTGTCAAAAAATAAAATCTCGTCTCAAAATTTTCCCACTTCCAATTGGCTTTATGCCTTAAATATCGGTCAGTTTGAGAGGTTTCTCAATGAAATTCATAGAATATCTTTTCTTGCTAATAGTAACTATATTGTAAAGTCAAAAGTGACGTTAGCCACCAAATACTCTTCTTCTTCTTCTTTACTGGCCTAGACACCGTACGCAAAACGACTGCGACTGTTTGGAGCCAATTCGATATATCAAGTTCAGGCAGGTCCTTCCCCACCTGATATCTCCATCGTTATTATGACCGATTTATAGAGTTTGGTCTTTGTTCGTTGAGAGAGCAATTTACTTCTCAATTGCCTACTCAGTCCGAAGTAGCACCTGTTGACAAGAGTTATTCTACGTTGGATTTCGAGGCTGACATTGTTGTTGGTATTAATACTGGTTCCAAGATAGACGAAATTATCTAAGGCTTCGAAGTTATGACTATCAACAGCGACGTTGGAGCCAACTGTTTGATGAGAAGACATATTTCGCTTTGCCGTCGTTCACCACCAAACCCATTTGCTTGGCTTCCTTAACCAGTCTGGAGAAAGCAGAACTAACGGCGCGGCCTCCAAATGCACGCTATTTTCATTTTGATACTCGATTTTCTACTCATATACCTAATGTATTAAATTTAGCCTCTTTGGTTGAGTTTAAATAAAAAATATCTCATTTGACCATGTAGATTTTAGTAACATATTGTATCATCCGGGATGTTATGAAGCGTGATTTATTAATGAGATTAAGCGAGTCTGCGACATGCAACATAATGTAATAAGATACCAAACATAACTTTAATCCTTTATCCCTTTCGTCGAATAATGAATGCCGAATTCTTTCGCAACATTCCTTAAAATAAAGTCATTTCCACCAGAAGATATTTTTCCGTATTCGATTCTTGCACATTCAAGAGTATGTAATATTCGATTACACCCGAACTTAGCTCTTCCTTACTTGCTGCTACTCAACTTTCTAACAAGTACCAGCTTCATTATTTCAAACCGCTGAACAATCCAAATAAAATTTAAACCTCTACTTAAACTTCACTCTGATCGCTATCCGTGTACCGCTAATGTGAAGGAATTTCAAGGTTCTCCCCATTGTCAGTTGCTGTACTTCATAAACTCTAAACGAACCGATGAGGGTTTGCCGTGCTGTGTGCTACAATATTCAACCGCGTTCACAAATGCAATCCAATCGAATGTTAACTTGTCAGTACTCATGCCATTAGAAAAACTGCAAACTTTTTTATGCAAATATTTTTATTTTATTCGAGCATTAAGCCACTACTAACATGCGGCATGTTCTGTCGATTATTCGAGGCAAAATATATGTAGATAGGTCGCTTGTATGTCTGTTAGGCTTGCTTTTGATATCTTACTTGTTATTTCATTGTTGTAATCGATAACTATGTTGCTGTTGTTGACGAGGAAGCGAAGCCTAACACTAAAAACATTTTTCCATTTTTCTGACCATCGAAAATAAAAAATAAAGTGAATTTTTTCGGTAATCGCAACACCCTGTGTTAAGGATTTGCGCATTTATTTCCAGTTTGTCGCCGGCTATTGAAATTGATAGAATTAAATTTACAACAGTTTAAGCCATTTTTTGTTGCTCATATACAAACATCGTCCGGGCATGTAACTCTCTTCATTTTCATGTATATTTCGTATAATATGAATGACATGGCGTATGTATGTTGAATAATAAAAATAAGTTTTTATATAGTAATACCTTAATACATATATATGTTTGTATGTTGTATAAGTAAAATGGGAGCTGTAGATCCAGCGACTATCCATTTCATCGCCCGTGCGCTCGAGGTATGTTAAGGAATTAAGGGAATTAAGGAATGCCTAGCGTTATTGTCGAGGTTGGAAAATATTGGATCTCTCAGTTAATCCCAGGACTGGATAACATCAGGACCACGAATTTCTAATTCAAAAATTTTTAACAAGAAATTAAATTTGAAATTCAGGAAGAATTTTTTCCTGATAGTAGTATGTCTGTGTGCTACAAATGGGTTGAATTTCCTTTTTTCCTTCCTATTGCCATATAACTACAATAAAGATTTTCGGACTTCCGAGTGACTTTATACAGAGGGCGTGTGTTCTCTTAGTTTATCACAGAAAAGAAAAGTTCAATTATTTAAACCTCTATTCCATAAAAGAACATAAGTGCCACTTCTACAAAAGTTACGGTATTCGGCATACATATTTTGAACCAGCGCCAGCTTCAAGAAAGTTCATCAAATTTTATTCCCCATTAACTTTTCGTCAACAGTCGGCGGTCTTACCGAAATCCATTGCTGAAAAGGAAATGCGAAAGGTATTTCGAATGTGACGCAAAGTATTTTTGTGCCGACTAATGGACTTTCTATAACTATTATGAACAAACAATTACATTTTGTTACTCCCACACACAGGCAACATTCATAGCAATACACAGAATGGCTGATCCTTTGTGCGCAGCGCGTGGAGAAGTTCTCAATAAGTTCGAGGTATCTTGCAATGGATATTATATCCGACTGTGGACAAGTGCCACTAGAAAGCGACAGAACCATTAATTGCTGCTGCCGTTGTAATAATAATAATAATACCAACGCTGGCATGAAAGCACAACATTCTTCTGGGGATAAGCGTGCAGTGACGCATTTACTCGCATTTGGGTGGTATTGATGAGAGTTTGAATCGAATTTGCCACTTCATTACGACACTTACGCAAATACTATCATCTCACTACAAACCAACAATCATACATAAATTCATGAACATTTGCGAAGGATTACACTGAGAAAAATTGCCTTTATAGAGGGTGTTCGAGCAGCAAATTTGTATTGCTTCAAAGATGTACGAGTAAGAGTGAGAGAAAAGTTTTGGAAAAACTTAATTTCTGCAAAAAGTTTTCCTCTCTTCCTTTAATTAATTATATGACGCATCGGAGAGACCGTGTGCTATTTCATTAATTCTTTAAATTAAGTTCATAATAGCGTTTGGCGTAATCTTCCCTTGCTGGTGTTGTTCTAACAAGTGAGATTCATATAACTAATGCCTCCATCTCTTGAACTATCCAAAACATTTTTCGCCTTACAAGCAACTGGTACTTTTTGCGGATTGATATACTTTGAGCTTTTAATTGTCAGAGTTCGCTCCGAAATGTATCAGCTTCATACGAAATCAAATCAGATAAATAACTGTCTAGTTTAATTTATAGTAACTCGGGAAATTGGCGCCACGTAGCGAAAAGAAGAAACGACTGGCGCGCTGTTGTTAACTCGGCTATAATCGCGTAAGCGGTGTCTACGCCAATTAAGAAGAAGAAGAACCCGGGAAATTATTATTTCGATTTCGTTCAGACCCTCTGTGCTTTTTAAAAAAATTGCGGTTATGTTCCCTTTCCGAGATAACTTTCTAGGAATTTGTTAAACGTTTGATGAAATGAATCTACCGTTGAGCCAGCCTATCCGGTCAGTCGCTATCATATATCTATGAGCTGCTGTCTCCACAATACATGCCATTTGGGTTTTGATTTCAAATATTTCTGACAACCGTCCATACATACATAAATACGCCTTGACGAAGAGCAAGCAAAATCACTGGACTGGGCAAAGGATACACATAATGCCTTCCTAAATAGTAGCAGCAACTTTGCAGATTTTTTTTTAGAAAAAATGTAGCAATAGCAATAACGCTATCCTACAAAGAACAACAAACATTATTACTTACGAAAGAGCACGTCAGAGACGCTGCTGAGGCGTTGAGTGGAGGCACAGCAGCAAAAGTCAAATGCCATAAAGCAATTTCCGACTAATGACATCCAAAAGTTTGGCTTTACTGTGTGGCGCGTGCAAGATACCGAAAAGGGGCGGTGATGTATCGAGCAGCCTGGGCCATAGTGGCTGAGTGAGCATCTTAGGAGCTATAAGTTCTGATTTGGAATGCGAGACTTGGTGGCACACGTGATCGGATAGGGTAGGGAGGAAGGCAAAATCTTGTGTGAACGCAAACGGCAACGGCAGTCTTATCAGGCAAATCAAACAAATGCGCCACCGCACTGGACGCTGGCGATATTGGGGGCAAACTTGGCAAACAATGCTGCCACACGTTCCGCACACTATTTATAAGTGCGGTTGTGCACCCATTTTCATCAGCGTAATTTTCGTTTCGTTGGCGAATTCGTTTCCTTTTTGTTCGCCTCTAAATGAAAGCGACACGCAAAGTATCATTATTGATGGCCCCAGACGAAAAGTGGAGCAGACAGTCTCGGGCGTGGAGAAAGGTGCCTATGCCCTTGCTCGCCCTCATAGCCTTTGACCTCGATTATTGTGCGAAAAACAAAACAACAAAAAAGGAGAAAAATGAAGAAAGCAACAACAGTAGCAACAGCAGCAACATGGAACGATATACATATAATATGAGAAGGTAGAGAGAAGTACGAGTGAAATAAAAAAGCAAATCATTTTTTATGCCGACAGTTGAAGCATTGTGCAAACCACTTTGTGGCAGCCTCGTGTTATTACATTCCGCCCGACCCAGAGCCATCGACTGACAGCGAAACATGAATTTTTAAAACTCGTCATGTTTTGAATACTGCCGCCGTCCAAATGCACCCCAATCGTTTAATGGCTTCGACTCACACCCTAACCTCTTTATGATTTTTTCTTTGTCTTATTGATTGGATACTGTCCGAAACCCCGAAGCGAGGGAGAAAGATGTCGTTGATGAAACTTTAACTTCCGTTAGTTTTCCCTTATTACTTCGGCCGAAACATTTTTAAGTGCCGTTTCTTTGACACTTTCTTCACTTCGCCTGACTGGCTGTCAGTCAGCGTGAACGTTTTCAAATTGACAACAAGGGATTCAATTAACGTCACTGAACAGTGAGAAATACTTTCAATTATGTACGGTACATACATGTATACATATACATACGTACACACATATCTGTATGTATATAAGCATTTAAGTATATATTGTTTAATTAAAAGTGTGTTAGATGAAATTGACTGGATTCACAAATTACAGTTTAAATCGTTGATTTCGGCGTTACAGCAAATGGATGTTCTCGCCTAAGGGCAGAAGTTTTCTTTTATTGCTTTTCTCATATAACAACTTGTGGCTTCTATTTTCATACCAGCATGCCAATCACGCATGTGGAAATAAACCAAAATAGTTTTAGAACAAAAAGCCAAATTTCGTTTAAAGCGTGAATGCTTTTTAATATAAATGGTAAGAATTCCTTGTGCTGAAAATATTTTTGTGAAGGATTTTGCGCGTTTGCAATTTTCATCAAGGTAAATTGCAGAAGTTGTTGGTTTTTCATTGGGGTGAGCTTTTTACGTGGCGGGTCCCAAACCCAGCGCACAACCCTATTTAGGGGATGTTTCGCCTTCTCACTTTAGCTCCCCTTCGAACGGATGTTCTTAGGCTACCCAGAGGATACTTGGTCAAAGACCGGAAGTAGTGAGCTGCTTGAGCCATGTGTAAAAGAATTGCTTCTGGCCACTCCCAAGTGAATGGCGATCAGAGAACTTTCCTCACTTGCGTGAACTTCTACACATGACTCCATCCTCCATTAAGAAGAAATTGCAGAGAAATTGTAGAAGTAATTCCAACATTACAAAATTATTTGGATTATTTTGATAATAAGAATATAAAACTGAAGAGTTATGAGAAATATTGACACTTACTTAATTTGTTTTTTCAGCGGTATTGAAGTTGAATCGGGCACTTTGTGTATCAATTATAGGAATAGTGATTCCATCAGGACAAGGGCAACTCATTCGAATATGGTAGCAATTTCTTATGCAATAATTCTTGGCAAATTTCGTGAAGCCATCTCCTCAAATGAAAAAGTTTTCTACACAAGTACTCGATTTGCATTGGTCAATTTGTGTGGCTATATGGTTTAGGAGTCAGTGATCTGCAGTGAATATCTTGGCTTATTATTATACTCTCAAATTCATGTAACACTAAAAATATAATTTTCTCACAATCGTTTGGCTTGCTTGTGCAATAATGATCACTTCACAATCACTTATCGCTTTCCCTTGGCTCGGCTTGCTTCTCTCTATACTATTGTTTCATAGTTTCATAATTGATATTAATATTGAAGCTGTGAGCATTTCTGCATTGAGGAGTTATCAGGCAATATACAGTTTTACACGTCCGAATATAATGAGTCCCCACAAACTTCAGCATCCCATAATTCCTCACCTATTACTTCAAAATCAATTAGTACGTCTCCATCTGCAAATGATCTGAACTTCTGTTTTCCAAACATTTCAAACAGTAAGAAAGTATCGGAGATGCGATAGACCGATATTTTACAGAAAGAATACAAATTGGTAATGAGTTTGACGCAATGCAGTGGTAGAAGCAACAAAAAGCTAACTTTGGACGCCTATCAAAATTTGCTCTTAAAATATTGATAATACTTGCAAATAGTGCGGCGTCTGAACGCGTATTTTCCTTGGTAGGCAATTTAATAACTGATAAAAGAAGTCGAATTGCACCCAAATCCGCAGACAATATAATTTTGCGTAGTCGAAGAGGTCTTTTCGTATTTCTAATCAAACTTCAACTCATTTTTTTATAGTTATAACTAGTGTTAATGAACCAAATATGTACCATTTTGGTCGGCCACTTTTTGCCATTTTTTTATTAGAGATATTATTTTATTAGTGACAACTTTTCTGGTTTCTCGGCGAAAAACTGTGACAAGTAATTTCCACAGGATTCTCTTGAAGACAACTTTACTTTATTAAGGGAGTTCTGCATTGACCGTAACAAATGGTAGTTCGATGGTGCAAGGTCAGGGCTATATGTTGAATGCATCAAAACTTCTCAGTTTTTTCCGAGTCATCAAAGATATGTGTGGTCTAGCGTTGTCCTGATGGAAGACGAAGCCCTTTCTGTTGATCGTTTCTGGCCGTTTTTTTCGATTGCAATCTCATCAGAGCAGCTCATAGTGGATGATTCATCTCCACTCCTACCAAATACTCAAAACAATCTAATGATGAATGAATCATGGCTGTTTATGTAACGGTCCTTGTCAATCTTTTATATAATTTCATCGACTTTTTCAACGATAGGTCGCTCAGAGCGAGGTGCATCTTTCACATCATTGGTTGTGCTACAGGAGCTGATACCGATATACATAGGTATTCTTATCTTTTTATACATTTTTTCGAAATATAGCGAATATCTTCATTATTTTCACTCATTTTTGAACAGCTGTAACTTTTTTTCAACTTCCCCGAATTTATTTATTTTTTTTGTTAAATGAAGCTTAAAATCTCACTCTCCTTTCCAACACTATACGGTATGACACAATGTAATTGGTAGCACTCGATATATACGACTGCAACGACATCTATTGTCAAAATACGAAAATACTCTACATTTAGAACTAACTAATATGACAATAAGAACTTGAAAAAGTTAAAATCAAAAATATGCAATGATATTGAATAGCAAAGCAAAGAGTAAGTAAAGTAAATAAGTATTGTGAACTCATAACTTTATACACAACCTTGTAACATTTATGAGTACTTGTTTAATACAAACTCTCTTTCTCATAATAGTAAGTAATCACACTCGTACTCTTTCCATGATATATTGCATAAAGTATCAGACGCTTCCTTCCAGGTATATATATAATGTATGTACTATATATTTGCCTTAGTATGCTGCAATAATATTTTCTACTTGTGACGAGAGAGTAGTACAAGAATTTATGAATAGGAAAAATTGGGGATCCTGCAATTATAAACCGGAACTAAATAACCGTTTAATATGCAAATCATTTAATTTTGTCAACAATAATTCTAAAGTTATTTTTTTATTGAAATATAAATGAATTTATTGACATTAATGACGCATTTAGCATTAATTATTGTGTTATATACATATGAGTAAAACTCATTTTCTTTTTTTTCTTCTTCTAGGTACGTATGTATGTCTGGGATACTTGCAGCTGCAACGATTAATCATTCGCACTTGGATTAATATTAGGAATGGGAAGATGGCATGATAAATGTTTCTGTTTGTCATTGCTTTCATCAAATCATGAACTTGCCACAAGATTTATGTACGATAGTTGAAGATAGTTGCGATACTCTGTAGAAACGCTTCATACAATTCCTCAATGCCATTACTCTATTTATGATGACATAATTTTGAGAGTTTCTTAAATAAAGATCATTTATAAGTTAAATTTAAACAAAGGTATCGACGTAGTCGTTGATAACGCCGACTTATTTGAAAGCCAATGCTATGATTATTTCAGAAACACAATTTAATATTGCTGCTTGGCTGATCGCCTGTCTTTGCTGATAATATCTGTTAAATATATTTAAATTAAATGTAGGAATGTTTTGTCCATAACAGGTTAAAGTAGGCGACTCGTTCATAATTAATGATATATGTATACATATATATATATATATATGTATATCTATATATGTATATATAAAAATTTATATATACATATATAGATAGAATTATAGATATTTATATAGATATTTTATTCATATTGAGAAAAATGGAATCACAGCTCGGATTAAAAACTTGTGAAGCGAAAGAGCGATTGCGGCATTGCGTCTTCCATAAATTCTTAAAAATTGTGCTCGGGTCGGCTTAGAATTCTTTCTTATTTTCTTTATAAACGCTAAGTTACTGTATTAAAATAGAAATTTGGAAAACCAAAAATGCTTTTTTTTGTATTCGAAGTAAGACGTGTTTATTTTCGAAATGTTTTTATGTTATTTTAAAGCATCACATGATTTGCTTATTCTACTGCCTTCTATGCTGACAATAAATACTCTCTATATTTGTATTTACTTTAATTTCAAAATGTTTTATGTATTTTGCCACTCTAAAAGTTTACCGTTCTACATAATTCATCGATCCACACAGGTTACTTTAAGAGGTGGAAGCAAATTTTGCCTGGCAAGCGACCCGTGGGAGGCCGGCCTATAATGAGATCTTTTACTGATTTTATTTATGCAGCGCAGAACTTAATTCACATGTGACCCATAAACATTTTTTCGTCTTTGCTTTCCCTTTTCCTTAAGCATATTCCTCAATTTGACTTTTAATGTCGGCATATTTGAATTTAAAGAGGACAGCAGCAACACTCCACATTGGTCCCCTTTTATGAAATGCTCGAGCGGAGGAAGCAGCCAACCTTCGTCAAAAATATCTGCTTGGCAGCTGGGGCCAAGTAAGCAGGAGGCGAGCATATGAGTGTACATACTTGAAAGCTTGGCTGTAGCTGCCACACATATTTATGCAAATACTTATATGTAGAAGACGTGCCAAACGGAAATGGCAAGTTGAGCGCGAAGACGAGCAAAGGAAACAGATTTTTAAAGAATTTCTCCACGTGCCGCCATACATACTTTGGAGCTTCATTTCCATTTTAGGGAATTACCCTGTCACTTTTGCCACTTGATACCCTAAAACTCAGCAACAACCAAGTCACTCGTTCGCCTTCCTATATACAAGTGCTTACATAGCTACATATGTATAAATGAATTTATGGGTGTGGCAGTGTGTGTGCCCAGTGTTGCAATACATAACGTTGGCAAATAAAAACAAGAAATTTATTTGCGATCAAACTTAATTTAATTTAATTTGTGGCAATTGCTGCACAGCCTTCGCATCGTTTGAGCGTCGCTTCTGTGGTCGTCTTTGCTGCTGCCGCCACTTAACTTGTAGCCGTTGAAGCGCAACAAGACAAGTTAAGTTCGCCGAGAGTCATAGCGGAGTGAGTGCACCCCGAGCATCTTCGGCACTGCTGCCAAGCAGACCTCACCCCGCGTCTGTGTAACGTCTTTCGCAAACGCCTTATGTGGCCAGCATCAGTGGACTTTGTTGGGGACGACGCTATACATAGGTGTTGCGTATCTGAAGGGTGATGTTTTGGTGGCTTGCAATTGCTTTCCTTTTGGGCGTGAATATTGTTAACGGTATTGCCACCACCGATGTAATGATATTGCGTATTGCAATTTGTAAACATTGTAGTCTTCTTATTCGCTTAACATTGTGGCAGTTTTTGCACATTCCTCTACCCGCTTATTGTTAAGGTATAGACAACTGAACAATATTCTTAAAATCTGTTACGAGTTGTCTTATTTTAATTAATTAGGAAATCAGCTGTATACAGAAAACTACTACTAGTGAAAATTTTCGTAATTTTTTTCTATTCAGGCAAGAAATTACCTGAGAAAAGCAAAAATCAGAACAGCTGAACTCACTTCAGAGAACTCAACGAATAGACTAAGAGATTGGAGTGGTGTATTGCCCGCAACAGAAAATTTTGGGAGGTTTTCTAGCTCACGACAAATAACTAAGAACCATAGAGAACTGTCATAATTAAGTGTAATCTAGTTTTTTGAATTCTTAAATATTAGATTCAAATATCGGAAAAGTTCATGTCAAACAAAAGAATATCCAAAACTTGAAACTTGATTGCAAACAAAATACAAATTACGGGTTCATTGGGCATAGATCGCAGCACAGTTTGTAGTCAGTTGCAGGTTAAGTTAGAGATTTTATTCTTATATGAGGGATATATAAAGATATTAGCTGCTTGGAATATTATTTATTTGCACATTCGCTTTATATTTTAAAAACCCTTGTCTTTTTATAGAAACAAACTAAGTATTATTCAAAAGTTTGGTTGGGTTAATCTGGTAGACCAATTAATAGGGCATAGACCAGTTTAAGCCCTTTGCGATATCCGATAGAGTTCGGTTGCTAGGTCCTGCGGCCTCACTATCGATACCTTCTCCAGTGTATCATACCGTGGAGAGCCAAGATGTATACAGCGCAGTCTTGCCAACGCGGGACAAGTGCACAAGAGATGTTCCATGGTTTTCCTGGTGCCCTGCTCTGGACATTTCCTGCAATCTTCTCGATCTGTCGGCCCCATCCTGCGGGCGTGTGTCGCTACCAGACAGTGACCAGTTAGTATTCCAATCATTTTCCTACAGTCTCTTCTATCGAGTGTCAATAGGAATCTTGTGTACTTCAGTATTATTCAAAGGTCTTAAATCTATTTCAACGATGGTTTTATTCGCAAACCTCTTACCCACATTTTAGGCAGTATTACCGTCCTCTAATCGATAGCCAAGTATATTTCGCTCAGATCATACATATTTTTAGTTTATGCCATAAAATTAATTAAATAAATTATATAAAAGCAATTGGTTACAGCGGTCACTTCTTCTTTTAAAAATATTTCATACGAAATCCAGCAGCCATTCGGAAGCAGTCCAGGTAACTACTAGGTTCCTTATAGCACTAACAATGAATTTTTACATTCCAAATAGGAACACCAATTAAAATGTTCTTTGACTCTGATACAAAATATCTTCTTCTTCTTCTTTATTGGTGTATACACTGCTTACATCAACGTGCCAGTCATTCTTCGTTTTCGCAGTTTGGCGCCAATTGGAGATTACAAGTGTAGCCAGGTACTTCACCACCTGGTCTTTACAACGGAGTTGTCTTCCTCTGTCTTTTCCGACGGGCACTGCGTCGAATACGCTCAGTGCCAGAGTGTTTTCATCCATTCGGACGACATGACCTAGCTGTCTCTTAATTCGCTGAGTTTTGACTGCGGTATTCGCCGTTGTCAATTCGTAAATGACCATAAATCTTCCGCAGAACCTTTGTTTCGAAAACTCGTAACGCCTGCAGTGGTCGTCATCAAAATTGGGGATCTCTTGTCCGATGTTGTTTTGATCTTCTTACGTGGCGGGTCCCAAACCCAGCGCACAACCCTAGTGAGGGATGTTTCGCTTTCTCACTTTAGCTCGCCTTCATACGGATGTGTTTTGGCTACCCAGAGAATACTTGGTCTGGGACCGGAAGTCGTGAGCTGCTTGAGTTATATGTAAAATAATAATTTCTGGCCACTCCAAACTGAATGGTGCTCAGAGAACTTTCGTCACTTGCGTGAACTTCTATACGTGGTTCCATCCAAATATGAAAGCCTGATTATCCTCAGCACACAAAGCAACCATTGTATATTCAAGCTTACAATGGTTGTATGTATAGTATAGTAATTTGAGATAGTTTACTGTTTGCGAAATTGCTATTGTTTTCTGGCGCTATTCCTGTCTTCTCCAAATGTAAGTTTTGTTGCGGTTAATACCGTTATGCGCTGTAAACCCCTAATATAGGTTGAGAAATATAAAAAATGAGTTCCATAAACATCCCTGACACTTGAATTAACGCAAAACGGCGTTAATGGCGAAACTTTGAGCACATTTTCTTCATTTCAATACATTCAAGCCGCTGTACTCGACAAGCAATTGTAATAACGCCCCCGCAAACACAACAGCTGTCATCTAATAATTCGAAGAGAGGTAAACTGCTACGTTATGTACATATGTATGTACATATATTGCTTCAATATCGTCGTTCTTTTCCCTCAATAGTCGTGGAAAATATTTCCGGCTTTAATTTAATGTTACGAGTACTATTGACGTACCACAATTTCTGGTTCAATTTTATAACATTTAATTAGTTCTTTCCATCACATTGTCACATTAACATTGACTTGGATCCGCTGCAAGTAGGAGCAACTCTAGCTATCTAATTGCCTTTGCTATTTCCGCTGAGTTCAAAACAAAGCATCATCCAAGTGAAGTCAAGTCTTTCACCATAGTGAAGCCAATGCAATCGTTTTCTCCCACTCTCTTGCTTTATAACTTGGCACCGTATTATACACTTTTACGAGTAGAGCTGTAGCGGTTTGTTTCATCCGAATGATAAGTCACGTATTGCGTTGGTGAGGGTATTGTATCTTGATTTGTTGTCGCTTTGTCGGATATTATCATCGTCCACATGTTACGGTTGGAATAATGAGAGGCACTTTATTTTGTTTGTAGTTAGATCCAAGATGAACGTTTAGCCAATGATGTGATCTATTATCTATTATTTGATCAGAGGGGCAAACTGGTCTTGTCTTCTTTCAACATTAGACTATCTATCAGAGTAACTTTGTTTAGTTGCTTGAAAAAATTCCTCAAAAACTAACGGAAATTGATTTGGCACAGGTGATCCCAGTAGAAAGGAAAACCTTTGGCTGAAGTTTTTAAAGTTGAGCGCCATAAATGCTCAAAGCAAATCAACCAAACTCGCTATAAGATCGTATTATTTCTTCATACTCTTTGAAAATTAATAAAATTTGATAAAATACCGCGCCCGCTTCTCATATAAGAGTAATGTTAAAGCGTTACGTGAGTTTTCATGGCCGAAAAAAGGCCATTAAAAAAAATTTTGTAAATTTTTCATACAAGTGTTTGGAAATTCAGCCATTGGCAGTTGGTTTCCGGAGACACCGTTCAAAAACGTCTTCTCGCGGTGGTCAGAATAACAGACGAAGGATCCATCTCAAATCAAAAAATCACATATTATTGGTTAGTAGATGAGTACAGATCATTTTTAATCGAAACATTTCGAAAATAAAATAATTTTTGATGGAGTTACAAACAGAACGGTATGATTTTAGTTTTACTTTTTACAACAAATAGCCTTAAGCTAGTTGTAATCGAAAAAAATCCTTCGATCAATCACAAAGTCATCCTATTAAGAAGAACTTTGGAAATTTTCAAGAATATCACTTAACTAGCTTCTGAGACATCGTGACCACCGACTTTTAAAACGAAGATAAATACAATCAAATATTGAATTAGCCAAGCGGTCTAACCAGACGGGCCGTTCTCCGAAAGGTTCTATCTCCTAAAAGTTTGAATAATATTTCAACTTCATTATTATTCAAACTTTGTAATACCATTAATTTTGGGTTGCTAAAACCGAAAATTGAATCAGACACTAAATATTGTTAATTATAATGGCTGCATATGTACATACATGTCATCATTTGATTATTTTTGGAATGAAAGCATCCTTAAATTTGGTAAAAGGTTCTTGTTCCCGTATACGTATTATAAATGTTTTCTTCCGGTTGACTTTATATACATATATTACTGAATTTAAAAATTCAATGAGCTTCGTAATACCAAACAAAAAGAAATATGTACATTCCGGTCGGCAGTTCACCAATGATCATAGGAAATCATCTAATAAATATTCATCTAATAATAATTTTCATTATTATTCAAACTTTGTAATACCATTAATTTTGGGTTGCTAAAACCGAAAATTGTAAAAAAAATTGCAATTATCAACCAGCAGTCATCCTTTCATATTTTCCTTAAATCCTATAGGTTCTGGTTCCCGAAACTCACACTTCTTCCGGAAAATACTGATTCCGTATGTGCATTCATACCATAGAATGGGTTAACAGGGATAATGATTTGCTGTTCAAATAAAGTCAATTATAGTATGACCAAATCAGAGAAGTTACTGTTCCGAAAAGATGTCAAAGGTGTAGGCGCATTCTTATATTTAATATTTATGTATTTGTTGTATTTGAAAAATGCTGATTATGTACAGATGGATCCTTGACTGAATGTTTTTCACTCCAAATATTCACAATTTCGTGAAGTGTCACACTCAGGCTTCATTATAGTCACATCTTAGCACCTTCCAATCAAGACAGTGGCTCACAGCCTTTGTCCATATACATATATATATGTATACCGGTATGATTTGTATTTGTAAGTAGTTGTCTTACTTGAGAATCCGTATACAGGTGCAATTCTATCTTATTGCCTCCTATTGACTTGGCAAAATTGAAAGTTCGCGTTATACTCGGTTTTGACAAGCACAACAAGCAAGTAATCTCCCTGCTCCACACCAGCTATTGCTTTACATGTCTCAGATCGTAAACAAACATTTTTTTTTCATTGAAATGTCATTTGCAGCAAGCGTCGAAATATCAACCGACAGGCGGCCTATGGAAATCCATACGGCCAACTTGCGCGAGGTAAATTAATGGGAAACACTCGTAAATAAGTGGATGTCATTCATTTCGCCTTTGCTGTTGATGTCGCTCTTAACGTAGCAAAAGTTTCTCAATAAGTTTTCGGCTGTTCACGATGTTGATCAATTTTTTCGCATTGTTGTTTTCTGCTTGCATATTAATTTCGCAGTTGTCGCCCACGGCGCTACAGGTGAATTAAACAGAGGCTAACAAGTTGCGCGAAGGAAGTATTCTCTACTAAGGCAGGACTGATGAAAGCAGGATAGAGCAAAGATAAAGATGGATAAGTAACTTCCATTTTAGTATGCAAACAAGCGTTTGGCTAAGATTGAAAAGTTTTAAATGCTATGATACGTGTTAGAGTGGCCGGACAACTTATTTCGTGCTCAGTAAGAATTTAGAAATGGTTGTGTATGTATGTCTCATGGTATCAAAGTTTAAGAATATGCGCTTAGAAAAATTAAACTCTCTCGGCAAAAGTGAGAGACTCGCTGACAAAAATATACGTAACCAAGTCAAAAGATACCAAACATGGGATTAGTTCAGACAGAAAAAAAATAAAAGAAATGAATGTGGTAAATCGTTCGCTCAACTATGTTGAAAGTGTTTCAGGATTAAAAAAAAAATTAAATAACTTTTAAGTTTTACGAGTTTTCGAGAGAAAGGTTCTGTGGAAGATTTATGGTTCTTTGCGCGTTGGCCACGGCGAATATCGCATCGATGGAACGATGAGCTGTACGAGAGATATACGACGACATTGACATAGTTCAGCGAATTAAATGACAGCGGCTACGCTGGCTGGGTCATGTCGTCCGAATGGACGAAAACACTCCAGCTCTGAAAGTATTCGACGCAGTACCCGCCGGGGAAAGCAGAGGAAGAGGAAGACCTACATTCCGTTGGATGGACCAGGGGGAGAAGGACCTGACTACGCTTGGAATATCCAATTGGCGCCACCTTGCGAAAAGAAGAAACGACTGGCGCGCTGTTGTTAACTCGGCTACAACCGCGTAAGCGGTTTCTACGCCAGTAAAGATAAAGAAGAAGAAGATATACAAAACTTTATATCATCAATAAAGGTGTCCATCTTGAATCTTAATACAAATAATATCTTCACTGAAGTAATTTGACTAAAAATTGAGCTTGTGATGAAATTATTTTATAATTTTTGGCTGCTAAATTTTATTTCGAAGTCTTCATAGGTGCTTGATGTAACTACTAACTAGCTAAGATATGAGGGAAGTGGATGGTGCCAAGCCTATTTCTCCTATTTTTATTGAGGTTAAGTTTAATAAGACTGACGTTATTCCTTCAGCTCCACCTTCACTTTTCAATAATTCTTTTAATCAAATGTACGCCTTTTTTTCTTTTGTGTTTTAAATGGTAATCGAACTTTGTTGACAATTTTTAAATTACTTGAACAAATGTGTTCTCTTAAACACTTTAACGAAAAAAGTCTAAAATATAAAATGACTGTTATGAGCATACGAGGGCTGCTGTACATATTTCTGGCCTTATAATTAAAATGAGAATATTTATGAACGAAAATGGTTTTATAGTTTTTCAAAATATTCTCCATCAAGATTTAAACACTTTTGCATGCGCTCAAACCAATTTTCGAAGCACTTTTTCCGCTCCGATTGAGACACCTCCAAAACATGGTTTTTGAATGCTTCAACAGCATCTTCTGGCGACAAAAATCGTTGACCACGCATTATTTTCTTGATGTGTGGGAATAAAAAGAAGTCATTGGGTGCCAAGTCAGGGCTGGGTATGTTACATGACGGTCTTGCATTATCAGTTCACGTACGGCATTTCTGGCACAACGGCTGTTTTTGGACGACCTTCACGGAATTCATCTTTGAGCGAGCGTCGGCCACGATTGAATTCGTTGTACCAGTTTTTCACAGTGCTATAGGATGGTGCTTCATAGCCATACAAAGAGTTTAGTTCATCGATGCACTCTTGTCGTGATAATCCACGTCGAAAGTTGTGAAAAATGATCGCACGAAAATATTCACGAGTTAATTACATTTTTTGGCCGAGATGAATTTTTTAATTCCCTGTAAATAAAACAATTCACGATTAAATGACAAAACGTTCTGAGTGATGTTATGCTAAAAATGTCAAACTTTCCAATGGAAATGTCAGATTGCACCTGGCAACTATTAGTGTTGCCTAGGCCAGAAATATATATAGCAGCCTCCGTATTATAGTTTTACGGCTTTGTGAGACTTGAACATGGTTTGAAGGGCAGGAGAAAATACACTCGCTTCCAGTTGGTTTAGAGTTTTAAGAATAATGTATAATTTTTTATTGTGAAATTTGACTGAGAGTAGAAATAGATGCTTGCGATGCCTATTTCCGGTATCAAGGGCCTTGTTAGTTACATTTTTCATATACGAAATATATGTGTGAAATTTTATTATGCTGTTCTGAACCATATATGCAACCGCAACTGTGTGCTTACACGCATAAGTAGTCACTAAAGTCAACCATACAAGTGCAGCATAAAATATCAATTTGTGCTTTAAGTAAGGGTAAAAATAATTCGTCGTCGTTTCTCGCGCCAAGCAACGCTTCTCAAGTAATAAAGCTACGAAATGTGCACTCTTCCGCACAGGGCACTAGCGCTCAAGTTTCCAGCCAACCATAATGCGTCGTTGTACTCCGTCGCTCAATTAGGCATTTTTATGTGCCTCTGTGTTTTAGCACGCATTACAAATAAAGGAGACACTGCCTATAAAAATACATAAAACCGAAAAAAAAATAACGAGCAGAAGCACTTCATCAGCAGTAATCATCAGCACCATCATCGCCGTTGCCATGGCCATAAGGAGTACTCTTGGTGCCTTTTATGAAAGCAATGCTGAACTTTGTCGTGAATTGACACCGTTAACAGCCGCAGCAATTTGATTAGCCGCATACAATGGGGCTGCATTTCTTGTGAGGGCGAAGACGAGACTGTGCTTTCCCAAGCCACTGTAGGTGGGTAGGGAGGCCTACTAAATTATCGTATTTACCCCACTCTACCACTTTTGTTGTATTAGTTGAGTGTGCCCAAGTGATAGGCGAAAACTTACGAGCATTCTAAATTCTTTTGATAGCGCAGACGCGCTTAATGCATGGAGACATCCCAGTGGGAAAGTACATGCTCAAGAATTACAACGCACGTGACATTTCAAATATGACTCAAAAAGAAAAACTAAAATAATAGTCACATTGGTGAGGAAGTAACTACATATTTTAGGAAAATGTAAATCGAATGGCCGTTGGCCCACAGCTATCACTAAGCACATGATCGGTTCGGATCCCGGTTGATCTTTTGAGTGACGACTATGAGAAACATCATGGAGAAACCTTAATTAATACAAATATTGAAGGTCTAACCTAACGCTATATCTTATGCAATTTGCCAGGATCAAAGCCAAGGAAATACTTGAAGCTGTTTGCAGAAATTTAACTTTTCGAAGCAGAGTTTCGAAAATCCCTATACTCGTATTAGGTATCGGGGCTAAGAGAAGTATTGTTCCATTTTTGGCACAAGAACAGAATATCGCCCTGAAAAGATTTCTATAACAAATCTCACAATTTTACCGTTATTTTCAGTAAAAAATCAGCTCTATAAAGTTCCACATATTGACTTGAAAAGTGTTCGTCATTATGACCATTTTTGAGATGACACTTCTCAAAGGCACTACTTTTGCAAAGTTGTGGGCCGATAACTTCGTTGGTGATAAATTTATGTTGAAGTATTAAATTTTTGATATATGCGTTATCCGATTGGCTTATTATCACATCGTACCAAATTTTCACGAAATTGGTCAAGTAGCTAAGTGGCTAATGATATTAGATTTCAACTAATGGTGAGCGTAGCCACGCCCACTTTTTAAAATTTTGATATCAACTTCTAGATAGTCCCGCTATACCGTCTCAAGTGAAAAATATTTTGTTTCTAACGTATTTATTTAGAAAACCATTCAAATCGTTAGTTTTCAACTTAATTGTCAAATTGGGAGTGGACGTGGTTATCATCCAATTCGTTCTCAGCATATTTGGTTGTTATGGCTTTGCTCGTTTGTGAAATATGCACATTAAATCCGTTAGGAGTTATGGCTCACTTTTTAGAAAATGAAAGTCCACAGATGACTCTCTCTCCTGTGATCCTCTGTACCGAATTACAGTTCGGTTTCTTCTGTTTTCTTTAGACGATATTTTGAGAGTGTGACAATTCCGCTCATATGGATCTTATCTTAATCTTTACTGAAAATATCGCTTGCCTGGACAAACAGACACACAGTCACCCGGAATTAAGCTTGTCTCGTAATCCTGATCATTTTAGTATACATAACACTGAATCTCTCTCGACCTAACAACCGTGAAGTGAACTAAACTATTATACTCTTTACTATTTGGAATTTTGTTCACAGTATGATAAGTCTTTGATTTTTACCAAATTACCCTTATTTCATATTATTTATTATAATAATTTTTGAAGAGTATTTAGTTCTCATATGCAAAGAACTAAACCAGATTTTGCTTTTAATTAAGACTTTGTCTACTTCAATGGTTCCCATGCTTTCAAATTTCCATTACGGTCTTGGAAGCACATCCCCTCCCTGAGTTCTAACACTTCATTCCTTTGTAAAGTAACTAAAGTTTTCATTGTTGGCTTCAGTTTTCTTGCCTGCCCCCCTCACTCTATTCCAAAGAAATGTGTTTAAAGATCTGCTCCTTTGGGATTTGTGGCAATATGTGCCCCACAAAGGAAATGTTAACGAAGTTGGTTTAAGCTGTCGTCTTGGAATTATATCTCATTGAAGTTAACTCGAGGGTGTGACAAAAAATACAATTTTCATGTGGTGAGGTAATCAGGTAAAGCAAAATTTAATTGGCCCGAGGTTTTTTGTGCGCTGCATTTTGTTTTAAAATATTTTGAATTTAAATATTAAAAATTGCTACTTTTTAAACCCTCTTATTCAAACGTTCCTCATTCTCGGTGTTAAGTTTTGTTCGAAAAAATATTTAACAATAACTCAAAGCTATTTTTGTTGCTGGGGTTATGTTGAGATTCTTTTATGAAAAAGATGCTATAAAACATTATCAACTCGGACTCAGTCAGAATGAAATATTTTACCGATAAAATTAGTTTATACGCGTTCGATTTACAGAAAAACGTTTCTTACATATCTCACGCTCCCTTTCAAAGACCACACACTTATAGTTTTCAAGCTTATTTGGGCGACATGCTTCACATCTATTTGAAAGTAATTTTGTAGCAGGTGGCGCGCACACGGGTTAAGCGCTGTAGGGAATCATCGAGTCTTCTGTGAAACTGTCAGATTGTAACGTAACAGTTGTTGTTGATTTTTTGTTGGAATGTTTTGCGCGAATACTTTATTTACCGTTTCGAACGACGTGGCACAATCGCGATTCGCTAAAGAGACGCAGCTCTGAATGTCGTCTGCAATGGGGCGTGGGTGGCGAGCACACCCGCCCATACACACCCGAACCCTCCTACACTCGCTTATACATTAGAATACGGAGCACAGTGAAAGTTAACAAAGTAAGTGAAAGTGAACAAGTGAGGAATAAAGAAATTATTTCACTGCCAGCAGACAACGACCGTCAAGCGTCAACCGCCAAATTTATTCAAAAGAAATAAGAATACGAGTTTATTGGCCGCTTTCAGGCATTTTACAGAATTTTCCCGTAATTGTTCTTGCTTTTATTCGTATTGTTGCTGGCGCTTTATGATTTATGTATACATATGTACGCATTTGTATATATGTAGATGCAAATATGTGTGTGTTTTCCGGAAAAGCGCGTCGAGTTATGTTTGCACGAATGAATTATTCAGCAACTCAAGCCACTGGCGGCTCTTGGTGGAATGCTGATGGCGGTGCTTTGCTACCTACAGACATTTTTCTATAGATGAGTCCAACACCCCAATTGCTTAAAGAACCACCTGCCCACACTAAGTTCCAACTTATCATTCACGCATACATACATAACTGCAGATTTTGAGTTTCCTCATAACAAAGCTGTGACAAGGAGTGTGTAAGCAAAGCGTTAAGAAAATACATTAACAACACTTTTTAACATACAACACCAACAAAAAGACCTTAAATAAATCTGAATATTGTGACAACCTCTGCTATACAAAAGACGTACCATATGCAAACCGCGCCTATGTTGACAGATGAGGTAATAAGACTGAAGCCAACGCATATCTCATGAACATTCAACTAAACACATATATCTAGCTAGGAAATTATTGTAATTTCTAGGAATATAAAATAGAATAATATTTAACTCTGTTTCAAATAAAATAGAACTGTATATTATGAGCAAAAAGTACTTAGACTTTGTTCATCATTTTAAAATTCTTAGTTTATTCTTGAAAATCTATATCAAAGTAATCCCCCTTGGCCCATTCCAGTTGTGCCAACGTTTTTTCCAATCTTCGAAATAGTTGTTGAAGTCAATTTCTTTGTCTCCGCTTTTCTCGGAGCGGTCATTTGACTTTGCTGAATATCCAGAAGTCACTCGAAGCTAAATTAGACGAATACGGTGGTTGCGGTGGTATAGATGTTGAAAATTTAGCGAAAAACAAACAAAGAATCAATCCAGTATGCGACGGTGCATAATCGTGGTGTAAAAACCAAGAGTTGTAGACCCATCATTTCGAGTGGTTTCAACGTTTTCAAAGTGGTCGTGAGGACATAAATGCCGATCACCGGAAATTCCACCGAAACTGTGCGTGAATTCATCGAAAATCAGCCGAAATCATCATTGAAATTCATGGAAATGGAATTGAACAACTCCAAAACATCGATTTATCGCATTTTGACCGAACATTTGGGCTTACGAGAGGTGTATGCACTGTTTGTTCCGCACAAATTGACTGACGACCAAAAATTGCTCAGAATCCAAGGTAGATCCCAGACTCATTGCCGGTAATAATGCGTTTCACGTTTTTAACGCGTCGCTGTTTTTGGGAAAAATTGAGTGATTTTGTAACCAATCGTGTTTTCACTTTTCTTAGGCCAAAATGATCTTTCAAAATGATTTTTATTGATCCTTCCGATAATCCAACGATACCAGTAAGATCTCTGACTATTAATCGTCGATTTTCAAGCACAAATTCCTTCATTTTATTGACGTGTTGATCATCAGTTGATCTTGATGTCCGTCCTGGACTTCGTTCGGCGTCAACGCGTTCTCTTTGAATAATTTGTACTAATCAAAAACACTTGCTACTGACAAACAGAAACTTGATTCCGCACACAAAATTGAATGGAACTTCTTTGTTGAATAATTTCACTAAACGTAAAAATCGCCGACTGCACCTTATGTTCTTAAGAAAGACAAGCTTATACTAAACACTAATGATTATTTTGATGTGACATTTGGCACAGATGTCTCTGACCCACCTGAAAAACAATATTTTGTCTAATTAGTTTTCGCCTGAAATTGAAATTAAAAAGTCTTACTATTTTTTGTCGTAATGGATTCTTCGGTTTTACTAGATTGTCAAATCTAGTTTCTGTTTAAAACTGTTTTATAGGGCTTTTAAAGGCAACATGAAAACGCAGAACCTTGTAATATTTGGACTAATTGGAGTATAGAAAATCGGATCAGACCATATGTAATTGACAACAAGTGCGGAATTTTAATAAAAGTTATTGTGAATATTAGTTTGTGGGCCAAAAACACGAAATTATTCTTACCTTAGTACTCTGAAAAATTAGTTGTTAGGAGCCTCTAAGAAGGATTCTTCAAATATGAATTCCTAATTAGAACGGCAAGTCCTCCGTTTTACAATTTTTATCATCAGATGTTAATCTCGCTACCAACTTGTAGAAAATATAACTCGCTTCATAGATTTTGAAGGTAATTGAATGCTTTATAAAAAAATTGTCCGATTAAGCGACTAGCAACGCACAAAATGTCCAGTAAGCTCTTCACCTTCAATAAACTTCTACTTTCCTTATTTGTAAAGGATATTGTGCCATCGGCTATGATACTAAAGTTATACTGAATGTATATTTTAGAAAATGTTTGAAATAACACGAAATATAATTATCTGAATTTGAACATGCCAAGAGTTTCAGAGGAAGAATCGTACAAACATCGTAAATGAAATAAACGAAGTAAGTAGTGATATAGCTTTAATGAGGATACTCATAAAAGAATGACTTTGTCACTATTTTGACATGTATTTTGTTTGACAAGGCAGGAGAAAAGAGATACATTGAAAGAGACCTAACAAGTTATTTTTAGAAGTAGACCAATATGTATAGTTTATAAAATGTCTAGAAAATGAAACAGTCTCCGAATAAGTCTTCGGACTATTATTAGTTCAGAAGGCATACTTATATCTACAAAATACTGCCGTGAAGGTATTTCTCACGCCAGAACATCGACACTTGTTCGATCATACTTTCTGCGGGTGGTCTCAAGTGCGATATGCTAGATACTTAACCTCAGTAATTGGCTTTAATTTTATATTACGCCTGTCTTCCTAAAAGAATTTAGTAAATGCATCATATTGTAATAGTGATTATTAAAAGGTAGCATCCAAGAGTTACACATTGTTTCATTTTTCTTTTTAGGCAATGATAAATGCGAGTACAGCTGTGCTTTAGAAAAGTTCAAATGATTCCGTTCTTAGTTACTATCACAACTTGAATGGCTTGCTTGTCACCTCAGGCTTTAAACTTTTTAAACGCTGGGCGAAATTCGCTTTTGGGGCTGTAAGGGTGTATAGTTGGGGTCGCTTCAAGTGCGTTGGTCGCTGTACCGTCAAACTAACTAACATCAACTAACCAAGCTTCATAAAGGTGCTTTCTATAGCAGTCTTTTCATATTGATTGAAAAAAATTATATAATTTTGGATATTTGTTAGACTTATATATATATATGTTTTACATAAGTCGTTCCCTTATCTAGTTTAATTTGACTTAAGGTGGATTTGGTCATAATGTCATAGATTTTAGTTTTCATACCAATTTGCTGCTTCGTTCTTGTTTAGATTTGCACTGCAGTCATTAATGGAGATACTGCATGGTATCCGAAACGAAACACAAAGTGCATACATACATATGTATATAGTCG
Source organism: Bactrocera neohumeralis (assembly GCF_024586455.1). NCBI lineage: Eukaryota > Metazoa > Arthropoda > Insecta > Diptera > Tephritidae > Bactrocera > Bactrocera neohumeralis. The sequence goes on from NC_065922.1 coordinate 40,057,328, forward strand.
TATAGTTATATAAGTAGTATTCGTTCTATCGGTTTATAATGTGAACAGTACTGGTAACTGATTATGGCCAAAATTATATGACAACTATATAAAATAAGCAGTTTTGTACTCTTTGAACTCTCAAGCTCATCTATTCTGAAGCTTTCCTGCTTGGATCGTGCCTAGCAATAGCAGAACTCGACTGTGCTTGCTGAAGCACCCTGTTGGTGGCGTGGCGGCATGGTTACCATTATGTGCGCATGAAATATTTTGTAGACTTCCGTTGCGGAAAGTAAGTGAAACACTTAACAAGTTACCTGCAAAAAAGGTTCCAGTAAACGAGGTACTTGGCGCGGAGAATTATGACTAGGGTGGGTCTTGTCGGGTTGCTACGAACGCTATGGAATGCGAACGGAAGTCCATGACCACAAGCCGAAGCCAACATTGATGTGTCGGTTGATAAGCCTAGTGGCTGATGCGGGCGGATGAGAAGAGTGTCGAACGTGCGTATTGCCCCCATGTGTTTTCACGCTTGGCTCAGCATTGAGTGTATGCTGGAAAATTTTAACCAGCACCTAGTACTTGGCTAGTTAATACCGACAGGCAGGTAGTTGTCGTCACAAGCTATCGTTTACCTACACTCAAACACGAAGGTATTTCTATGTACGTACTTAAGTTGTGAAAGTGGCGAATAAATTTTCGACGCGGTTGAAATGCACTTTTCCGCCACTTTCCACGCTGTAGGCAGGAAGTAAGCGTATGGACTGCGTGCGCTCGTAGTTGTGCGGTGTCAGTGGCGACTGCGAAAGCGCCGGCAAATGTTACACGATGGAAGTTGTGATGGAATTCAGAGAAAATGTTGGAAAAACCCACCAAACTGTGTCAGCCCAACGTGGCGGTGTCCTCGTTGCAGACAAACGCCGGCACGGCCGCGCTTGGCTTTGCGGATGAGCTATGCAGTGCATTCAAGTTTTTCAGCAAACTTTTCGAAAATGCAGCACCTTTATTAAATTGGCTTGAGTGGCTGTGAAATTTTGCAGTTTTCTTGTTTTTTTTTTTGTTTTTGTTTTTGGTATTTTCCCCCTTTGCGAAGTGCACAGATGTGTCCGCTTTGCGGCGTGTCAATCGTGGACAGCCAACTTAAAGATTCTTAGAAATGTTTCGGAGAAAAATTCTCGTGTAATCGTCAAGTGTCCAAGTATAAAAAGTTTTCCAATGATTATTTAAGTTTCAGTAGCGAAACTGCGTGAAACGCTTCCGCCAAGCCGATAACTGTTCACCGCGAAACGCTTTAATTGGTGTGAGAATATTTCATTGTCATGAATTTTCACCAATATTTTTATATTAAAGCCTTTTCTGATGGTAATCATTTAGCTCGCGAATCTTTCGACTTGGAAAATTATAAGCTTGTTCGTTACTCGTCTGAAGATGATCTTGGTAAATGCGTGTGCCCTTACTACTTCTTTGACAGATTCTTTAGTTGACAACAAGACTAAGTAAATCAACCTTTCTAATTTCTTTTCAAATTGCCGATAGAAAATTTTACAGACCACACTCACCACAGAATTGATCTCGTAATTCCCCATAAGGAAGCTTAACTCCAGGGGCATCGTTGAGCGAAAGCGTTCATAGAGTATACCGAAGCTGTTCGACGCAGTTACTTTTACTTGGGATTCAAGTAAAGTGTCTCGCAACCTCTAAGAGAGTCTCGGTGAAAGCCTTACCACTCAGACAGAGTAAATTTATGTGGATTTACTGAAGTTAACTTTAGTTTAGCTATTAGGTGAACTAATGTTGGGCAAGGGTGTAGGTAATAGAGAGAGCTAGAATTGCAACACAGATTTCTAATCACATTTTTCTCACACAAATATAATATGCGTGGCCGGACTAACACTATTTTCATATTCAAGCGGAAGCTTCAATTTTGTATCCGTCGCACAGCGTTGAATTAACGAGATCGGCAAAAACTTTAAGTGCCAATTTTAATACCCGCGCACCCCAACGGCGGAAAGCATTCTAGTAGAAGACAGTAGTGTCATAAATTTTGGCAAACATTTCATTTCGAAGCCAACTTCCATCTCAGCGAGGTCAGTCGTGAGCAAGTCGGCCACCGTCGGTGTCCATGAATAAATTTCCGTTACGGCAAAGTAAACAAAGAAACTTAAGAACTGAAAAGATAAAGACTGTATGCGAAGTATAAAAAGAATCCAACTTAACAAAATTGAAGTAAAACAAAAACAATATTGTCAAGTATTTGTTGCTCATAAAAAGTGAGTGAACTCAGCAGTCACAAGCAAGAAATCGAAAAGACTTCTTTTCCGTTCATATGCAACGACTTTCGGGCTACAACAACGCAAATGAAAACTTTTTACCAAACCCAGCAGCGACTGCCTTTATTTGGCACTTGGCGCACACCGCTTCCGCTCTGAGGATATTTGAAAATTTCACTGCTCTCATTCGCATTCGCCTTCGACGAAGTCTCCGTGCATGCATCTGGTTCAAAGGAAAGCTGCAGTGCTACTTAAATATTTGCTAATCCACAAACACACCGAAGTAAATATTTTTTGGATACAGTGAAGAATCACATAATGAATTTCACGTATACGCACTGCTGGAGTGCTTTCGCTAACGAGTGGAATTGCGGATGCGTGCGTAATTGCTGGTGGGGCGAACTTGCATTTGGTTGGAGGGAGCATTTCTACAGCCGGATAACGCACCTGACCCACGCATAATGAGCACGTTTCCAAGGCGTTCGGACTTAACGGCAAATCCCGGTCGTACTTGGACGACAAGTTTGGAAATGCAATATATTGCTTTACATATCTGATGTCTACCCATCTGCACTTCCGGGGCAGTGTAGCGCCGGGCAAGTGTCACCGATCCAATTTGACGATAATTTACTCATTTAAAAACCATCCATCTTCAAGTGAGGTTGCCATCTTGTTGTAAAATATTATTCTGTTGATAACCACAAGCGTCTGCTTCGTTTGCTTTATCGCTTATTTGTTTTGTTGGCAATTTTGTCGCGACGTTCTTATCCTTATCGCTGTTGCGCATAAGTTTCAATCTACATACAAATAAACCCGCCCGACAGCTTATTTTTTCATTAGAAAATCTTTCGCAAAGTTGCAAGCGTAAGGAATATAATTTCCGCTCCTAGTATTCTTTCCTATTTTTTATTTTCCACATTGCATACAATCTTGCTTTTAATTCTTCTTGCTTACTTTTGGCCGAGGGCAGGATAACTTTTTAGGGCCGGTCTAAGTTTTCCCATTCTTTTCCACTGTCGTCGCCGCAGCAACGCAGCGCAAGGTAACGGTAAATAGAGAAATATAAAACTGCAAAATATGCAAAGTGTGCATGTTGCGTATCTCTCTCTGGGATTCTGAAAAGGGTTGTTACCAGCAGCTTGTCTGCTGACTTGATATAGGTGCATTTGGGTGGACAACCAATTTCGTTGCAGTGTCAAATGTCTCCCGTTAAACATTAACATACTAAATGTGAAAAATGGAAATATATCGGCGCGTTGAAATTAAAATTCAACAGTCCGGAGGATGATGCTGAAAGACCCGTCACCTAAAGCTAGCTTAATTGAAATGAAAATGTGTCTTTTGAAACACAGACGGGGAACAAAAAAAAACTCGGATTTTTAAATTAAAAAAAATATATTTTTAAATTAAAAAAAATATATTTTTAAATTTAAAAAAATATATTTTTAAATCATTTAAAAGAACTTCTTCTATGAACAATTATACAATGAAATTACAGCGGATGGAATTCTGATAAAGAAAGCCCAGCAATTTTTGTTTTGACGAAGAGCTGATTGCTCCCTCTCACTCTCTATCTCTTTTAAAAGACCTAGCAGCTTAAAATTTTACTTATTATTAAAGTCACTGGAAAAAATAACAGCAAGTATTTTGTGAACCGTCCAGATAACTGTAAATTATCGATTAAAAGAGCATTCAAAAATTATACATATACTTACGAATTCCACCCAATGCTGCTACTGAGCCGGAGACGACTATGAAGTATTTGCATCTCATAACTCTCTCAGCCTCAGGCTATATTTAGTACCACAATGATAGAACCAAAAATTCATAAAATATCAAGAATGATGGAATACAAAGTTAGAAGATTCTCCAATACATCTTGAGCGAAACGAACTGTCAAACCTTCATATAATGACGTGACAATCCAAAACCAAGGAGAAACCGTAACTTCGACTGTACCGAAGTCACAATACCCTTCACAGGAGAATTTCTCATAGCAACCATTTGTACATTACCATATATCTCAATCTGAAAATCTAACCGGCCAACGGTTTGTTAACAACGGAAAGCTTTTTACTAGTTCTTTCTAGCCACGTTCTTTGATGGAAAAAAGCTTCAAGTCGAATTAAGGAAAAAATATTTTATGAAGATTGTGAAGTTTAATGCTATATACTATAATAGTCCGATCTAAATAATTTGTTCAGAGATTGTAGCATTGCCTTGGACAATAATTCCTGCCAAATTTCGTGAAAAAATATTGTCAAATAAAAAGTTTTTCTTGCAAGGCCTTGATTTTGATGTTGTTGTTTGATAGATATGTGCCATAGTTGTCCAATATCAGTGGCTCCAACTAGTAAGCAGCTTCTTAGGTATAAGTGAACGCGTAAAAAAATAATTTCAGATCGATATCTGGGGGGTTTGTTCGTATATTTATAGACGGTTATGGCTAAATCTACTCAGCTCATCAACTCAGCAGATGTAATGCTGTTCCAAGCTTCTAATATGCGCTCGTTGAGTATAGTAGAGCTAGAAATCTGGTGCTTTCTAATTCTATGCTCCAAAATTTCCCAGACATGTGCAATAATATTCAAAGCTGAACTTTGAGGTGGTAGTTAATTGCTCTTGGAGCATAATAAAGTAACCAGTCCTTCACACTTCGCGCCGTATGTTTTGAATCGTTATCTTGTAAAAGATCCAACCGGAATCGGTCCCCAAATTATCCACCGAAGGTTTCAAATTATATTTCAACAGAGACTTATACTTATAACGGTCCATTTTACCTTCAATAAAGGCTAACTTTCCATTTCCAGAAGCCGCAACAGATCCTGTGTAAAACTTTTTCCCAAAAATCCATCTCCTTTTCGTTGTGTGTTTTAGCGAATTACGAAGTTTCCTGTTTTTTCAGAAATAATTGGTTTCTTCCGTGGTGTTTTACTGTGGAATCCGTTATCGTTTAGAGTTCTTTGTATTGTTCTTGGATGGATATTCTTTTGTAACGTGCTTGCTATTTACTTTTGGACTTTTGTATACTTCTTTGCGAATCAGGCTGACGTCTCTGCGATATATATATATATTTTTTTGGGCGGCCACTGCGCGGTTAATTTTCGGTGGAACCACTATTTTCGAAGTTTGTTTACAATTGTTTGTACTGTTGCTCGACTCAAGCTTAAAATATTAGAAATTTCTCCATACGATTTTTTTCTTTTCTTGGTTTCATCCCCAAATTTCTTACATCAATTGACACATCAATGAAAATAGGGGGTTATGTAGACTTTTGTCCGCCCCTGTATATATTTTATGGGGTCGCTGCGTTGTTTCAACTCGTTCATGTTATACAAAGTATAGTATACAACTTAGCAACTCAGCATAAGGTAATTGGGTACAAATGAGGCGAAACATCATGGGAATTAGATCGAATGCGAAATAGGTCTACACATTTTTGAATTCTATTTAGTAAACATCTTGAGTGTGAAATATTATTTTTACATTCATAAAATATTCTACACTTTCTGATATTCCTCTTTCGTTTTTTGGTGATCCTTTTGTTACCGAACGTCCACAGAAGGTGCCGAAGATAAGTTAACACAAAGTTATTGGCGATTAAGCACTCATTGTTAATTAGCTAAATGCGCATTTTTAGTAAAAACTCACTTACGATTAACGGTTCCTCTCTGAAATTTTCCTAATTAGCAATCTGGTGTTATGCTGAAAAGAGAAATGATGGGCGAGGCTTAAGCAGCAATGTCTGTTGCGAAATTGAACGTAAACTTGCAGATTATGCTTCGGACCTCCGTTAGCTTGTATGCTTGTTTATGCAACAGTTGTATCCAGAGACAGAAAAGGTTGATGTCAACATGCGACGTAAATCAGACAAATCACAACAGTTCATTGTCTCTTCATCAACACGTCGTCATTGGCATACCAGTCCTGTTAACCGTTAGAGCGCCGAGGACAGTCGGCGAAGCAGTCTGGCAGTCGAGCATTGAAATGCGTTCGGAGTTATCTTTTACATTAATCGCGCATTACAGCAACAATAAACATTTGTATAGCACACCATAAGAATCGCCTGGACTCTTTGACTGCTCTTCACTTGGCTTTCTTTTTCTCTTTGTTGTCGTGTGTATTTATTTGCTGTATTTTATTTTCTTACTTAATTTTATTTCTGCACAAACAAGCAATAATTTTTATGTCACCTTTTCTTAAGCGTCCCAGCTGTAAGGACGACACAAAAAGGTGACGAGGCACGACCGTTGCAGTTGGTTCCATAAATATTGCCACCATGTTTTGTTTGCAACAATTTTGTGGCATTGTAATGCTTCCTAATGCATAAATCTTCGCTCACCCGCACGCCGCAGCGAGCGCGGACCGAAGTCAAGTGGCTCTCCTACATCACAGTGACAAGCGATGATTGGGCGCGATAGGAAAAAAGGACCTGCAGACCTGCCGGGGATATGGAAATGTCAACAAGCCATGCAAACAAGTAAACTTGTCGCAGTACAACAACCAAACAACAGAAACTAAAACATAAGAAGCAAAGTAAATATTTTGTGTTGCCAAAACAATGGAAAATGACATGACTTGGCTCCGCATTGTTGTCTCTTGACTAGGGTTAAGAGATTAATTCCGATAAAAGCAAGTGTTCTCCTCCATTTCGTAGCCTTTGCAAAGATAAAGTTGTTCTGAAGCGTAGCATGGCGCCGTCATTTCACAGTATTTGCAATCTAATTATTTATCGATTCAGCTTTGAACCCGATAATAAAAAGGGGTAAAAAGGGTTTTGATGCCAATGAGGGCTGAATTCTATAGTTAAAAAAAGTTTCTAGAAAATGGTTTTAAATTGCTCGTCAATGAGTTGGCAAGTACGCAAATGGTGAGTTGATGTTACACCCTCGTGAGTGGGTGACCTTCTAATAAACACTTCAAGATTTAACAGTTAGTAAAAAGTATTTATTATATGGGTCATGAATGGGCACAAAGCTCGAGCGTGGATAGTGCTAAGTTATAGCATTTACAGACGGCGGCGTTAAACCAGATTAATTGCATTTTTCGGGATTAATTCAGGAGTTACCACAGCTAACTCCGTTGCTGAATCCAAAAATAACTCTCAAAATTTTAGGGAGTTTGTGAGATTTTCGTTGGCAACATTGTTAAAAATGGCCAATTTTCATCTATTGTGAATGAAATACAAGCAACCCTGACAGCTGTTTATCAAATTCTCAATATAATATCAATAAAACTTCTGTGTTATGATGCAGTTTTAAAAATAATGTGTTGATATGCTTTTGTAATAAAAAATGGTTTGGTAAAAATTGGTCGGCTAACAACCGTGATGTTTATCTTCTATCAATTTTCATTGAAAATATTATAAAAAGGACAATGAGCTGTTTATGAGAGTTTCAAACTCGCATAGCTGCCGTCTGTCACCTACAAATTTGGATCTGATTAAGTGCGCAGTTAATCCGGATTAACGCTGCCGTCTGTCAAGGCTATTATGGAAAATGTTTAAATCCAGTTTCTCTTAAATACTTATTATAGATAATACTAAGGAAGCTGTAACTCTTTACTTGTATGTATGTCATATAACGAGTACCATATACATAAGAAGGATAAGATGTTTAAAGATGAAGTTAAAACGTCTTTAGTTGTTTGTCCAGAATTTTGTCCACAAAGTATGTACATACTTGTATTTGGGTGAAGTCTAATGTGTGGTAATTTAAACTTTCTTTTCCCCAATTCATAATAATTGGGTGCTTCTAGTCTAAATGGCATTTGAAAGCGCCTGGCTTTAAATTTCCAACTGCTGATCACTGAATCCAAACTACAAACTGTTTTGGCGTAGGTAATTGCAGGACGAGCCTTACTCTATAAATAAAGCTTATCTTATTCCAATATATCATCGTCTGCTCTCAATTTGCCTTTTCTATTTTATTCGTAGTTGTGAGAGTTTTATCGAATTTTTTAAAAACTTACATATCGATATTTCCGTAGCGATATCGCAGCTATTCATATCAAAAAAATCTTCGAATTTATCAGCTATTTTTGCAATAAAAAGCTAAGCCTGGTTCCTACATACGTCCGCCTCTAAATCATATATTATTATTGTATGGAAAATGTATTTATTTGTCAAGATTTCTTCACGAGATTTGACATGGATTATTTTTCAATCTCCGAAGAAAATGTTCAGAATAGTGGTCCACTATCATATATCTGCCACACAAACTGACCGATGAAAATCAACTTCTTGTATAGAAACTTTTTTATTTGTGGAGAGTGTTAAAGCTTCGGTTTAACGGCAAAAAAAGTAATTTTTCTTGTTTTTGTTGCATCACTACTGTATACAATGCACCTCAAATCCAACTTGAGCTGGATCCGAAACTGTACATATTCTAATTCATGATAAATAGAGCGGTAGTAGATTAACTATTTGTGTTTGAATAAAGTCATCAATAATAATAAACGAAAAATAAAGAGGCGAGAGTTTTTTGTGACCGAGAATTCTCCAAACACTCTCATGTAAGCGCTTTCATTTAAACGTGATAGGAATATCAAGCGAATGCTGATCTGATCTTTCTCAATATGCTGACTGTTATATGGCAGTGTTGGAGACAGAGAAAACTATATCATGCGATTTTTTTCATATTTCGTATAATCAAATAAAAAAAATAAAATAAAATATCTGCAGCGTCCTCAACTCTTGATTGCCGAGAAGATGGATTACAGTGTGTATTGCAAAAGGACGATTGTTTAAATGCTATGAGTGCTTACATGTGTACATACCTCTCTGCTGCCGCAGCGCGGCCAAGCAGCTTCTTGAAGGAAATTGAATTTTTAGCTGTGCATCCTTACGATGGCAATATTCCTTGTCATTTATCTGTGAGTTTAAGTGTCGACGCAAAGGAGCAAGAGTCTGCTGCGCCGAAGCAGGGAGTTCGCTGCTGCTGCATGCCTGTAAAGCGCTTAACGACTAGGGTAGAGGTGTGTGTATGTATTTTATGTGTCTTCACGCCGCTACATATTCTTGGGTACATTTCTACTTGTGTCTTACGTTAGTATACTGCAATGCAGTCATTTCTTAACTGTCGCTGGCGAATTTTAAAGCAGCAACAATAAATTTGCGGGTCAGATGTTACATGCTTTAAGGCAGCCTCACAGTCAACGTGCTATCACAGCGCGCAACAGGAGAAGCTGCCAGGCGAGTGCCTGATAGAAGACGCGCCTGCAGCCAACTGAAGTCACTTGGCAATATGGAGCTCTTATTAAAATTCACGCATACATTCTTGCAATTCATTTTCCAAGCAGTTTTATTAATGACTTCCTGCCATTGCTGCTACCCATTTTTGCGAGTATAATTATATTACGCATATCTTGAGAACTTTTAATTAACTTCATGCATTGCTGCAGTTTTCAAAGCGAACGCCCTTGCACCTACATACATACATATTTTCTCTGACATATATACCTATATAATTTCACTTATCAGATTTATGAACTCTACTTATGGGGAAACTTTTTGCTTTCAAACATTTACTCACCACCTCGCTTTCCTTTTAAGTGACTTTTCTATGTGCAAACTTCTAAGTCAGACCAACTAGGCAACCGATTACTAAAGCGGGAAGAAAGTTCCATAATAAATTTAAGCTTAGAACAATAAATGGAAATCACTTCTGTTATCATGATTTGTAAATTCTTTGATTTCGAAGTAATTTATAGCATTTTCTTTAGTTTATCTGATACATTTTTGGAAAGTTGACGACCTCTCCCAAGAATATTTGCAATTTTAGCCTTTCTCGATATCTTTAATTATGTAGATGCCCAAAATGCAAAAATTCGTTTATCTTATCAATGTTTAAAATTTAATTTTTTTTTTTAATAAGTGGCAACACTTCGATAAAATATTTCCAACTTTGTACTTTTAGTAAACATTTCAATTCGATAATGATGTGGTTCGTTTTCTTTGTCTAAAAAAATGTTATATTAACTTTTTCAAACAGGTGGCAACCTAACATTTTGTTTTGTGTAGTCCTGTTTAAAATGGTTGTGTCTGCATCTGTTGGCTCTCTATATAATTTAAAAGTGACGAAATTTTGCTGCGTTGCCTAATTTCGTTGCAGTCAATGTGTTAAAATAACGCTGCTTTTGAAGGTCAAAACCCAATTCTTGTTGACATATAAGTGAAATGGATGACCGGCGATGAACTGATTATTTAAATATGTGACCTGGTCTACAGAAAGGGGGCTTAGGTGTCAAAGAAAAGGAGAACAATTAATGAGATAACGAGAAACTGACGATTATTTTTAACAGCTTTTCCCAGAAAACTAGTTTTCGCACGTTAGCTCCCTTTTCGTAGACCAGGTCACATATTTATTTAGCCAATAATTAAATCGCTCAGTTACTTTATTTTCTTTAAATCGTTCTTAATCGAAGGACAAATTCTTCGTATGGGTAAACTTTTCCTAAAGCAAACAAAAGAAAGAAAATATTAAGGTCACTACAATTTGTTCAAATATTTGAATAATTACTCACGTGTTTTTAAAAGAAAATAAGTTTTATCTCGATTCCTGAAATCTCTATTGAAAAGCCTTACGTCAAAGTTTCTTCCTTTTTAAGAAAGTCGGTGGGGTTTTTGTTTCTCAGTTTCTGTTTACATAGAACTTGCAGTTTGTGTCAGTTATGAGTCAATTAAAGCTTATTATTTTCGAAGTGTGCTTGAGATTGTTATTTTATGGAACTCCATTTAATACTGTCGACATTCGCTGCCTTGCTCAACGTTCTTTTACCATCTCTAAAATAAAATATTGGCCATGTGGGCGCTTCGTGCTTTGGTGCTTAATAGAAAAGGTCTTCACATAGCTTTCGGATTAGTTTAGATTTCGTCTGCATTGATACGTAAAGCGACCCATTAAATAAATCAGAATTTGTTTCTACAGTTTATAAAATTTAGTTATCTAACGATTTGGAATGTTTTAAAAACTTCTAGTCTTCAATGCATTTATTTTTTGCGACTTTCTCTTTAACTTTTTACTTTTTCTAACTTATAAAAGATTATTCCCTTAATATCCGTCCTTAAATACAAAAGTATTTGTCGAAAACTGCATGTTTATATCAGCCATTAAATGGTTCCTTTCATATTATTACCGGAGGAAGTTCATCTCTTTCCTTATGTAGTCTACCTTGATCTTTTCTATGCTTTTAGAAGGCAGTTGAGTTTTCTTGATATCTTGTTAAGATTTCTGAGTATTTGAACTATATCTATTGGGTTTCTCTTCACGATTTAGTTTTAGGATTAATTATCCAACTACTTAACGTCAGCAACAATTCAAACAGGAACAGCAATAAGAAAACGAGGGCTAAGTTCGGTTGTATCCGAACATTTTACACTTTCGCAGCTTTCAAGAATTAAATCAGGAGAAATAATTTCAGAGATTAGCAAAATTTTATGTTTGAGTATGTCACGAAAAATTCAAATGTTTTTTTATTGAATGTAAAGTACAATCGATACAATTAAATTCTGAATATAACATCATTCAAATGACCTCCACGACTTCTTTTGCTGGAACGAATTCGATAAATGCAGTTTTCGAGGTGAAATTTTTGAGAAAGGATCAGTTTGAAATTGTACGCATATACTTTATCGTTTCCGTTTAAATATTCCTCGCTAGAGAGCTCCGATAATAAAACGCATCGCTGCTAAATTCAAAGTGCTATAGGGAGAACCGCGGCCTCCGACGCGCTATTTATAGACACGCTCCCGCCGCAAACTCTTCATCACGCAATTTTCAAATCTGTAATATCTTCGAAAGTATTTTTTTCATCATATACTGTAAAGGGCCGTATAGATCTATATTAATACAATAATGTTTTGAAATAATCGAATCTCCAAATCTTTCTTGCAATAATTCGATTGTTGGCACGTAGCCCCGTCTTTGGGAACCAGATATTGTCAAGATCAACTTCTTCCAATTACGGCCATAAAGGGTTGGTTATCATCGATCTATACCGCTCTCCATTGATAGTAACGGTGTCACCAGCTTCATTTCGAAAGAAGTACGGACCCATGATTCCACCAGACCAAAAACCACTCCAAACTGTCAATTTAGGTTAATTTGTGGATTTTCTTTGCACCAGAATCGACAGTTTTGTTTGTTCACCGCACGACTCAGACGAAGGTGAGCCTCGTCGGAGAAGACGATCTATCGTTTCAAGTTGTTCAAACGCAAAATCCGCAAATTCACGTTGTTTACGGTGGTCCAATGGCTTCAGTTCTTGAGTGAAGCGATGTAAGCCCAAAATCCTGTCTTAAAATTCGCCAGGTTGTGGTTTGAGGCGGTCCCAGTTCTATAAAATGTCGTGGAATCAACAAATTGTCTAACTTCAGAAATATTTTCATTACTTCCACCGGTTCTTTATCTTATTAACACTTGAACATAATCTAAATAAAATGAGGCTCACAATTTTCATCAATTCGACGTATATATATTATTACGACCCTAAAGTGGCAAAAGCGCACGAAAAGTTGCAATTGAAGAGAGATTATTTTGATAAAAAATTGAATAATTTGTAAACGTTGTTCTTGCGCATATCTTTCCACGATGATTATGAACATTACTGAATACAATGATCATGCCACAATAAAAATGGTTGAAACGAAAATTACAAATAATATCATCCCATCTCATATTTTATCATATGTGACCTGGTCTACGGAAAGGGTAGGTGTCAAAAAAAAGGAGAACAATTAATGAGATAACGAGAAACTGACGATTAAAAACGTTAGCTCCCTTTTCGTAGACCAGGCATATATTAATCTTATAAATATTAATGCTGCGAAAAGGATCGATATATTGGTAGTATGAGAGAAAAGCAGCTGGAGGCGAGGATATCATTGTTAGGGATTTTCTATATATAGTAGATCAAGGTTTGGACCGATTTCGTTCATGTGTAGGATTGGGATGCAGTAGCAGCAGCGATACGGGAAATCCCTCAATATACTAACACTTGCCAAAATTCCTCAATAATCTAACCAATAGCACAAAATCCTTGTACACAGTAGTCAATCGTTGAAAAACCTCAATAGACAATACTACCAAGCATTTTAACGAACGATCGTTAAGTTTGACCGAACTACGAACAGAACACATCGAGTCGTCACCGAGCCATGTAAAGTGAAGTTTAAGTTCTATTTAATAGTTTTAATAAATTTAAATAAAGTGAATTTTTGTACAAAAAAATCCCACACAAATATCACTGAAATTGCTAAATGTTTGAAAGTCCACTGTAAAAATTTGTCAAGTTTATAGGAACTAGGGGAAGTATTAAACCAGTTTTATATTTTTTGGCATCGAATACATTACTACAAATTTTCGTGAAGAAAGTGCACAAATAAAATACAAAAATATATATTTTTGGTATCTTTTGTTCGAATACTCGTTGGTGCTACTGTACATCGAACGCAACAGTTCACAGGCATGTGTTGCAAAAGCCTACACATTTCTTCTAAGCGCCGTTGAAAATGTTGCCAACACTGAATGTGGTTAGACTGCAGCGAAATGCATGAAGGGCTCTAATCCCTTCCCACGCGTCATGTTGCCGTGTTGCGATTCGAGGCATGGTAAACAAAAATTTGCATAAAATATGCCAACAAGCCTATCAGCAAGCGCGGCGCATTAGCGGCAATAATGACAGCGACAGCGACAGCGCAAGCGGGTAATGCGCAGCAACAACAGTCGAGGCAGGTACATTGCCGACGGCAGACAACTTTAGAGTGGCTCAAGTGTTGGCAGCGTTAATGACATAAGGCAGAATATCATTATATAATTAAGCATCTGCCATAAATCCGTTTAAACAAATACTCGCAATGCGATTGCGGCATGTCATGTGCCCCTCCTCTCTATCACTTTCTCCCGCTAGCTGGCGCAATGCAGAGGATAAGTAGCGCTGTCATTTTGCATCTCTCGCCCCGTGCCAAGTCTTAAATATATGACAAATGCAGCAAAATATTATTTTTTATCTCAAGTACATGATGATAAGCAGCAACTGAAGGCGGAAGAAAAGAGTATTAATATTTTATTCAGGCACTTGCGGTAATTAATTTATAAACTACCGTTGCTTATAGCTCAAGAACATAATGTTCACTTTACGGTTGTTTGTTGTTGTAATAAAAAGTTGAATTTACATCTTTAAGCAATAAATCAGGAACAAAAGCTCTCACTTATGAGTCAGTTAAAAAGCTGTACAGGGAACACATTACCGTCTTATTACAGTTTCAAGGACAGAATGTACTGCATAAATGGCGTAACTGTGATGGTTGCAAAGTAGGTTTGAGTTACTTAGCAGATTTGCAAACTATTTGCACGATTTAGTCTTCTACACACTGGTAAAGAAATGTAACGATTATACTTCTATCTGTGGGAGATCACCAGTATCCTACTTGAATGGCTTTAAACCTATTCTTTTTGGTACTAAGAAACTCCAAGAAAGTTCAAAAATTGATGATATGAAGACTTCAGGTATACTACGACTAACGTTTCGACAGTTGGAGAGTCATAGAGTCATAACTTTCTTTCAACAAATTTCTATAATTGTCGAGTGGGTTCTTAAAACCGCGAAAAAAGCTCACCGATCTTTTTCGAACCCTAACCATATAATATTAAACCTCATAGATATAAAATTCAGCTTTGTAGTTTCCAATGAGTCCGAATACTGTTATGACGAGGTAGCTCGATGCACAATCGGTGAATTCAAGGTCAGATTTACTGTTTTGCTGTCGGTTTGAATGTCCATATCTCCAAAGAAGGACTGATTTTCGCATGGTACAGCTACACCCCTAACCTACTGTTCTGATAAAGAAAATTTGAGCGTTATAGGGCTTTCTTCCTCTCCCTTTTTTAATGTTTGTCTCGGCAAAGGCTCTCTGCCTCAATTAAATACCAATTTGGAATACGTTTGAGTTCATAAACGAAATCCACGTTTTTGTCTTTAACCATAAAACCCTTTCAATAGACATTCTCCCAGCTGCACCTGTTTTTAAGTGTTAGATTAGTTACGTTAATCCAAAAGCCTTTCGGGGTATCCCTAAAGTGTATATGTACTATCCCTTTCAGCCAAGGCAATTATATTGGAAGGTAGACTAGATCTAAGTGCGATAGAAAAATAGTTGCTGATGCTTATATATTGGGCCTAGCCCTTTCACAGTCCCCTAAATGATGTTTCCCCATTTATACGCGTTATATAAGTACGCCAGCTGCTACATAAAATATATGCCGGCGGCTCCCTCATACGAACAGATTTGCAACCTCTACGAGTAGCTGGCATGTTTGCGTAGCCAAGCAGGGGAAAGTTTGCCAAGTTTCAGCCGCAAAAATGGCACTCAGCAATGTCTTTAGAATCAATATGCTGCGGAGACAAGGCCGATTTGGGATGTAGCACGACCGAATAACACGCATCAACATTAAATTTAAACTGTCTGCGCACACACTTCTTAACATGACACTCGCACATACACAAACACACCATACATACATACAAATATTCGTCGTGCAAGAGCACTGGAGCATAAGAATGGCTAATGTGTTGGTTTTTCCTAGCGCCGAAGCCCAGTTTTGCATGCCGAGCACTTCAACCAATCCACAAGTTAATGTGTCAACAAATTAACGTTAAATAATCACCAGTTTGACACAGTCTGACAATGCGGTTAAAACTTACATAAACATGAGAGCTTAGTCTGGCGACGGAGTATGTGCGGTAGCAAACAAGAACACACCCACGCGTGAGTGTGTGTGCGTGAGGCAAAAGTTTTTACACATACCCACCTCGTTGACATGCGATGGTATAGTACTGCACCACGAACCGGCTTTACCGTAACGAAATGTAATTAACTTTCGGTTTTGATAACACTTCAATGCCTCCAGTCCGCCCCTCTGCACGCTAGCATACGCGGCTGAGCTTTTATTTGCTGTGAGGCGCACTGTTTGTCGGCACATGTTTACCCGAAGGCAAGATTACGCATGTACATATGCATAACGGTAAACGAAGTATCAAAAATGAGCGTTGCGCCGTGAAGGGAGAAGGCAACACGCGGCGCTCACGCGAAAAATGCGCACTGGTGAGGCAATTTATAGCAACAGATTGCAACAGCCAACATTTCAGCCGCATGCTGCAATGTGACAAAATTCTTTGGCCACTCTGCCTTACCCACTATTTTGCACTCGCCAACATGCTCTAGGTGTTTTATCGTTGCGTGTGGACTTTTGTAATGCATTTGAGTGCTGGTCGCACCGGGCGTATACGTAACATTTCATCAACCGTGAGTTTGCTGAGTGTTTGGGCTTCACGATTTGTCTGGCGCAGTTGCATTTGGTTGATTGTATGCCACACACAAATATTTTTATATGAAGCACTAAATTTATTGGCAAATATGCCCACAAATAAACTTTAAACTCTCTCTTGCCCTTTGCGGAAGTTAAGCGGCAATTTGCTGTTAGATGAAAATCATTATATCAAACAAATTATTTAAAACTCCACAAAATTAAGGTAACTTTCAGCCATTTCATGTTAAGCAAGAACTTCTATGTAATCAGAAGAGATCGGCGGCTTCAAGCTCAGAAATGAAGCGCCACGAGGCTTAACTATCATGTAAAGGTATAGTGCCGTGCTTTTCAAATTGTATATTTGGAATTCAACATAAACTAAAAATAATCGCTGCTTAATCCAAACAAAGAATTGATTATTATTTCAGTAAATTTTTCCTTATTATCTTAAATTAATTTTAAATCCAGTCCCTTGGAAAAATCAACTAAAAATGGAGAAAGGCGAAATCAACATTGTGCTGTACTATGCCGCAATACAGCAAATTTGGTCAATCTTCTTAGGATTGTGTGCTGGGTTTGAGAGCCGCCACGTAAAAAAACACACCCAATGAAAAGAAACTTGGCTATAACTGCGTAAGCGATGTCAATAAAGAAGAAGATCTTCAGATGCGTCATCATGAAAGTAATTTTTCTTTCCAATTTGTTTTTCATAAAACCCAAACTCAAACCATGAATTATAGCAATACAACAGTTTCGTTCTGTTTCAGTTTGTGTAGTGCTATCGACAATAATTTGTGACGTCACGAACGCATTATTTAATTATTTTTAAAATTTAGTCGGAGCCCACGGACATGCTAAAATACCCTCAATTTTGAATATCACTGATTATTTCTTTGACTAAGTGGCTAGATTATTAGTTTTAGTTTCGGAAAGGCAGCATTGTTGCACTCATGTGTTCACTGTCTTCCGTCAACCTTCATATGCGAGTTCGAATCTCCAAGTGTATTTCTATCAAGCAAACTTTTGGAAGCACTTTAAATATTGTTGTTGTTGCTCTACCATAATATTATTATCTTTCCGATTCCTTGAGAATAACAATCCCAACGGTATCACACCAGCACTTGCAAGTACAAAAGCACACGCAGCTGCAAATTTGCGAGCTTTCATGTGCCATGCATATTTGTGTTGAATAGTGTTGGCTGCACTTTCGGCCAATTGTTGCAAGCAGTAAACACACACTTGCCAATTTTCGCACAAAATCTTTTTTGTTTTTGTTATTCTTAGCCGTTCGTGAGCAATGAGTACAGTGCGAATTGAATTTGGAAAATTTCTTAAGAAATGCCTACACACACCCACAAACATATGTATGTCAATTTGTATGTATGCGGATGTGTGAGTGGACAAATTTCTATGCGGGCGTGTGAGGAGAATAACGAATGCGAACATCGTTTTGTGCAGAAGACAATGGCCAAATTGAGTTTGCTATGCAAAACGCACAGGAAATGTTTTCTGAGCAAACAAAATGCGGATAAAGATGTGCTTCGATCAGATATTCGTTAAGGTGCGCAAATGCAGCAAGAATTACTGCTGCACAGGGAATGGAAGAGAATGTAGAATTTAAAAGAAAAACTCTCCAAAAATTCCGAAAATGAAAAACAATGAAAAGAACTTATTCCATACTTCAAACTCTGCAAATCCTCCCAAATGCAAAACAAACAAGCAGAAGCAGCTTAATGTCAATCTTACCAACTTTTATATACTTGTATATAGATATTTAATCGTAGTGTAGGTATTTAGCGCTTATATCTGGTTCGATTTTCTTATAAAAACTCGTCATGCCTGCTAAGAACAATTTTACTTAAGGTGTCCTATACAGTTTTAAGGCTGAAAAAACGCGAATTTTTCAAATTTTTTTCTAAGAAAACTTTTAAATTTATTGATCCTAAAATTTCTTCTTATTTTATGGCGTCTTTTAACTGTATTTTAATACTTAAAATTAGTAAAACTATTTATTTGGAAAGGAACTACAGCTGATCTCCGGAAGATCGTCTCATAAAAGAATTTTGCGGTGACCACTACAGCTCTGAACTGGTTTCTCTGAAAATAAAAAGCCAAACAGATTTCGTTAAAGTAGTGTTAATTTTTGTAAAGCAAATCGAAGGGATAAGCAAAATGAAATTTTTTTACAAAATGACAGTTTCTCTAAGAATAATCGATTTTTAAAATTGTTATAGGTGAGAAAAAATCTTAGTTTAATTACTAAACCATATATTTAAAAAGCTCGTGTTAAAATTTGAGACTAATCGGTTTAGCCGTTTTCGAGAAATGTTGGTCCCCGCCTTTGAAAACACCATTTTTCGAAAAATGTGGCCTTGTCCTTCGCCCAAGCACTCTGAAACACCTTTTCAAATTTGCCTGTAACTTCAAAAATATTCACCGGAACGTTATGAAATTTTCCGTGTGCATTTTTAATATATGTTCATTAAGAAAATAAAATAAAAATATAATATAATAATATAACAATCGATTTATATTTTAAATTCTATTAGTATATAACCACTTAAGAATAAAATGTATTTTTTTAAGTTGAGGCTTCACATATAAACCGCATTGGGCGCTGTCTGCACAGGGATATTACATAAACTTTTGAAGGCGAAGTTAAGCTTGAGTAATTCTCATAGTAAAGAAAGTCGTCTTAATTTGCCAATCGAATTTGGTCAGAATATTAAAAAACTCTTTTTTCAATCGATATCGTTCACTTTTCAACTCATTTTACACGGAAAGTTGCCTAGGGTACAAAAACGTCTGAATTTTGTCAAGCCCAGCGAGCTGTTGTTGGTGCTCACTTGGAAGAGCAATAAGCCTAATGACGGCTTATACGAGTATGCGGACGATACGATCGGCATTATTTCTACCTCTTTTTTCCATCCACTAACCAACCTACGAAATTCTTTCACTGTTTTGGGTGCAGAAGGAAGATGAATTTGTCGGTGTTAAAAACATTATATCTGTATTTCCTGCAAAACTACGAGAACAACGGTAAAAGTAAAAAAAAAAAAATTGCACACCTCCTTTTTTACCAAAAAGCTACTAATTTGTCGGAACCGTCGTTATCGGACTACAATAGCAAATACAGTGCATCATCATAATCATAAGAGACCATTTTTATAGAGCAGTAAATTTCCTACCAAACTATGAGTTTCATCATTCATAATAATTTTTTTTCATTGAGTTATAAAATTCATAAGAAATAAAAAATGTTCCCAAAAATAATCAAACTTTAACTGTTAATATCTTTTAAACGGTTGGGTTTACGAAAAAATCATGGAGACCTTTTTTGTAGAGCATTCAATTTCCTACAAAATCTAAGGAACAAGATATTTTTTCAAGTAGTTGGAAGCGAGATATAAATTTTCTATCTGATAATAAGAAAAAATAGAAAACTGTATGTAGGAGGACCTTCCCGTTACAATTAAGAACTTATGCTTGGAGAGGCTTTCTTAGAGTTGTCTGGGAACCTATATTTCCGAGTACCAAACGAAAAAAAACAATTTTTTTTGAATCACCCTAATATACACTGTCATACAAGCTGAACGATCAAAATTAAGATAATTTTCACACATTTGTTTTCTTTAAAGCTAACCATTATTCGACTTTTAGTTAGACTTTTTAACATAAATTTCGTGAGATATTTATTTTCTAGGTTGGCATGACTGTCAGTGACATCTGTGCCAAACGTCACAGCAAATAAGAAGTTCCGTTAAATTTAATGTGCGGGATAAAATTACTGATGTCGAAACGTTAAGAATGCTTCAAAAGGCCTTCGGTGATAATGGTTTGACGCGAGCAAGTGTTTTTGATTAGTACAAATTATTCAAAGAGGGTCGAGAATGCGTTGACGATGAACCACGTTCAGGACGGCCATCAACTGATGATCAACAGTCAGAGATCTCACTGGCATCGTTGAAATATCTGAAGGATCAGTCGTAACCATTTTAAAAGATCATTTGGGACTAAGAAAAGTTAAAGCACGATTGGTTCCAAAATCACCAAATTATTCAGAAAAACAGCGTCGCGTTAATATCTATGAAACAATGCTTTCTGACTACATGGATGTCATGAAACGTATTATTTCTAGCGAAGAGTCTTGGACTTACGCTTACGACCCACAAACAGACGATCAATCGACTGGATATCGTGGCAAAGGTGAGCCAAAACCGAAAAATCACGTCAAAGCAGTTCAAAAATCAAGGTTGACAGTTTTTTCGATTATTGACAATGCACAATTGAGGACATTAAACATGATTCGTTACGCGCATTGAAAGCACCGGAGATTAACTTTAACAATTGTTTAGAAAATTTGACAAAACGTTGACACAAGTGTATTGGGGCCAAGGGAGATAATTTTAATAGGGACGACATAGGTTTTAAAGAATAAATTAAGACTTTTAAAATTGCGAACAAAGTCTTACTATTTTTTGCTCATAGTAGAATACCAGGTTGTTCAATAAGTTTTGTCGTTTGATAAAAAAACACAATTTTATGATTCAAAACATACACTTTAACATACAGTATAATCTCTCTGAACATTAATACACTTACTCCAACGATCCTCCAATCTGTGGATTCCATCCCTGAAGTGAGAATCCGGAAGGTCTGCAAAATACGCTTCAACAGCCGTTATGACCTCTTCATTTGATGAAAAACGCTTGCCACGCATACATTTTTTGAGTTCTGGAAACAAATGGAAGTCGCTGGGGGCCAAATCTGGTGAATACGGTGGATGCTCCAACAATTCGAACTTTAATTCATGGATTTTAGCCATTGTCAAAATGCTCTTGTGACACGGTGCATTGTCCGGATGAAAAAGGATTTGTTTCTACTGCAAACCGAATCTTTTTTGACGAATTTTTCCCTAAACTGGTTCAGAAGGTTGCAATAATATTCAGAATTAATTGTTTTTACCAGTTTGAAAGTAATCCACAAACAAAGTTCCTCTCGCATCCCAAAAAACTGATGCCATAACCGCACACGAAATCGTTTCGAAGCCGAACAACCACGTTCACACTACTCTTTAGTCTATTTTTTTGATGAAGGACCATGGTGATAGACCCAAGTCTCATCCATAGTCATGAATCCACGCACAAAATTCACTTTATCTTTTCTAAAACGCTCCAAATGTTGCTGAGAAAGTCGCATTCGAATGTGTTTTTGTTCCATTGTTAGCGAATGCGGCACCCATTGTGCACACAGCTTTCTAAAACCCAAAATTTCACTTAAAATATGGCTCACACTGCCTAATAAGATGTGTAGAACCTTTACTAAATCACTCTCAGTCTATTGACGATCTTCCAAAACCATATCCTGTATTTTGGCCATGATTTCTGGTGTTGATCCGCATTTTGGACGTCCTTCACGTGGATCGTCTTCAAGGCTTGTACGACCACGTTTGAATTCAGCAACCCATCTTTCTACTGTTCTAATTGTAGGTGAACAATCATTATACAATTTTAACATTCGTTCGTGAATTTCTTTTGGTGCTACACCTTCCAAAAATCAGAATTTTATTACTGCATGATATTAAAATGTTTCCATCGTAAAAAAATACTTTGACAGGGTGACACTAAATGGCTTGTAAACAAAGAATGAATTGACAGATTGAAATGAAACTTCACATACGTTCCATACGCTAGTAGCAACGCCCTCTCTTATCGAACGACAAAACTTATTGAACAACCTGGTATATAGATATTTCTTGCAACTTTAAGATGTAAAAAGTTACTTAAACGGATGAATTTTTTAAGTAGTAGAAGGGTTCTAAAGTTTCAAAATTGTATTATTTTTAAGACTTAATTAATATTTTTCATTAAAAAGACATTTTCACAAGACAAATGCTTTTGTGGAGTCATTTAAAGTGCTGTTTCGTATTATTCCGATCCAGTGTTTTCCAATGTAAAAATATTGACACTTATGAAATTCTTTTGTTACAATGATTAACTCACTCAGTGCCCATGTTCTTTTCGACAAGATTGCCAGCTGAGCATTTTGGTCAATTAAAAGTATATTTATGGAAAAACAAAATTGATATACATACATATATTGCATTGGAGGGTCTTACATCTTTTTAGAGATTGCATTTTCCTCGTGTTTTGCCTTTTTTAAGAAGCCTCTTCTTACTTTGAAATCATGCAAGAAATTTGAAATTTATTCCATCATTATTGTAGTCAATTCACTTTGTCAGCAACATAGTTTTTAAGCAAACTTCGGAATTGCAATTTAAATTTTCGAAATTCGAGTTGTCTCGCAATTCGCTCCTTGCGAAACTCTTAATAAGCGCGAAGAATGCGGGTTTGAGCAATGCGTAATGAAATAAATAAATAAAGGAAGAGAAATAACAAACCGTGTTGAAACGCATTCGTAAAACAAAGGAAATTAGAGACTTTAGCTTGTTACCCCCGTCTACCGGCTGAGAATTAGAGTACCGCTGCGGAACACAAGCTAATTGGTGCTTAAAATTAGCAAAATTAAAATTTGCGAAAACTCAATATTTTAATTTAAAATAGAGACACCTTTGTGAGCCGTTTCGGTCCATATACATCCAATAGTTGTGCACGTGCACATTGTTAGGAGCCAGTTTCAGTGCGAACACATCAGAAAGCCATTTGCCCGGAAGTGCGCAAATACGGCACACAGTTCTTGTGCGCCTTGTTTGAGCCAGCAACCTTCAACAAATTCAACTGATTTATATGCAACAGACATTTTGCTGGTGCAACACCGAAAAGGATGTTAATATTATCAAAAAATTATCTTCTAGCTTCAGGCTGAGTGGCTTTGTGCCTTTTGTGCAAACAATCACACACACACACACACACTTTAGCTTTCACCGGTGCATCGGGGCGATGGTGGTGCACGCACTGGCTGAGTGTACTTGGGACTTTAGTTGTCGCTCTTTTTCTATGTCACTGTTTGCCGGAGGCGCACCACTGAGCTGCCGTAATAGAGAATGACTTGGTGGCACAGTGGTCAAAGCTAGCGCCCGGAGGAGTTTCGACAGCGCTCACTTTCAATAAATATTTACTTTTGCAAATACTGGCCAAATTGTCAAACAAAGTCTTATGCCACGGTCTACATCCTTACTTCAAGACGAAGCCGAATTGCACGCAAGATGACGAGCACACGCCCGTCTGTTGCACTCGGTCCGGTTGCAGCGGCGACGGAGACGGATGGCTGGAACTTTCTGCAGCACGCTTTTTACTGCCGGCCTTATTTCGTTTATAACCAGGGTTGTATATGGTAAGCGAGTATGCGCGTGCAAAGTGTGTAGCTGCTCACAAATAAAGTTGCGTCATTCATTCACTCCTTTGGGTCATTTTTAATTGTCTTCGAATAGATAGCGAGCGCAACAAGAACAATTTTCTCCAAAGGGAAATCGCTGCAAGGTTTTTGTTGTGTACTGTTTGCCTTCTTGTATTCTTGTATTGTAATATATAAATGCAGATCTTCATATTTGCAATGCCAAAAAATTTAAGAAAAATTTTGAGAAATTGCTCTTAATCAATTTTATAAATTTGGTTTTTTTAAGTTCTCTTTGTTGCCAAAGCACATATTTTGGGAAAAACGTCCATGCAAATCCTTTTTGTTGTGTTTTTTTGTCATTCTAACTTTAAACTGATGGTTACCCAGCAAATAAATTTATTAAACTTGCTTAGTTGCGAAAATATCGTGTTTTTTCATTGGCTTTATCAAATAAATTTAACAAAAATTTGTAAACTGATGGCATCTCTGCTGAACCTATTTAGTCAGATACGTCAATGTAACAACTCATTTAATTTTCATTTGACGGAATTAATATTTTTGAACTGCGAGCTTTCTTAAAAAGGCATCTCTAACAGTTACGAGGGAGGCGCTGGGAGTTAGTAACGGTTGGTTTTATCGACTATAAATTGGTTTTAGTTCATCTGAACAGTTCGATTCGGTAATTACTTCCTTGTATGTATCTCTGAAAACCCAAGAAAATTAGTTAAGAAATCTTTAGGGATCCCTAGAAACTATATAATATCAGAAATATGCCTAGATATTCAATATTGAGTACTTTAGTACCTAGTTTACTGGAAAAGAGATCATCACAGGACTGGATCGGTACCAAAAAATAACGCGCGGATATCGCTGTCCGATCTAACTAAGGCAGAGCACAGGATCGCTATGAAATCGAGTGATGTGTGGGAGTAAAGATACTACTCCTTTTGTTATTTGGTGTGCAGAACGGTGTTGGAAAAAGGTGTGTTGTTGTTGTACTTGTAGCGGCAGAATTCCCAACAGTCGCGCGAACGGTGTGCTGTCATTGTGTATGGTGGGATTCTCTGAATTTTCTCAGGTGGAATGTGCTGTAATAGGACGAAGGCTTAGCCTCGTTTAGCCAAACATTATCTTCTTTGGCGCATCCAAATACCTCATATGTTTCTTTGAGAGACTGTTGAGGCGACAGTTCTTTTAGGAATATAAATACGAATCTGTTCCGGTTACTAAGATTCGATTATGCTGGGAACATTTTACTGTTATATGTGACCTGGTCTACGAAAAGGGAGCTAACGTGCGAAAACTAGTTTTCTGAGAAACAGCAGTTAAAAATAAACAACTCGTTTCGTCAGTTTCTCGTTATCTCATTAATTGTTCTCCTTTCCAGAGGCTTCAAGGACGTCCAGTAAGTGTTGTTTTTGGTCGGAATATTATTATAGTTCATCAAGTGTGGAACATTTAAAAAAGTAACACTGAAGAAGTGACGTTTACTCAAGCTGCTGTTTGTCTTGTTTTCATTCGTCTCTCTTTCCGGATGTTCTGTTATCACTTTTGTGTAAGTGTTTCTGTTGATTATTGATTTTTGGATTCAATCACGTGAAAAAACATCTCATCTTCCATCCGAATCAACTAAAAAGTGAAAATTGATTTTTTGACACCTAAGCCCCCTTTCCGTAGACCAGGTCACATATATGGCCGGATTCGGCAGTTACGCGAATCAAAATGCCGTGAAAACATAGAATTTTCTACAAAACCAAATAGTTCCACTTTAACCAAAAGCCAAGTTGTGAAACCTCTTTCTCGCCATGGTTTCAATGTTCTACTTGTTCTGATTTCAGCTCAAAGCATTGTCACCTTTAACCGAAGCGCACAAACAAACGAAAGTGTGGCGAGTAGCAAACACTCTTTTTAATTCCATATTGTACAAATTTTGTTCTACTCGGATAATGCAATGCCTCCGAACGAAAAATTAAATAAGCTCAAAGCAAGCTACAACGTTTTGTATTAACGTAGTTGAAGTTTTTTGCTCGAAACTAATTCCGTTTACCTATTTGTGCTTTAACGGCGGGCGAAGCTTGAGGAGAGCGAAGCAAAAATGCCGCGGGTTTCTATTCCAATTCCGCTACTAATAAAAGTAAACCAACCGAAAGACCTCCGCTCATAATTGCAATAATAACAACAGAACAATAAAAACGACAACACTCAACATCGTTTGAGTGAGCTCGCCCGAAGCGCTGTTTGTGCAACTATGAACTGTGTCAGCGTGCAACAGGAACAAGAAGAAAGCGATGGAGTGGTGGACGCAGATGTGGGCGACGCACAGCCGACAACTAACAACGAACAAACATCATTGACAACAATTTTTACTCTTGTTCATTGTTTATTTTACTAGCTGCGTCCCACCTCAAACCCGCCGTCATCATGCGCCAAAGCGCCCGCAACGCATGGCGCCCAAGGTGGGCGAGCTACTACTTGCACCGCATGCCACCACTGCATTCACAAATGAGAACACAATAAAGATGCACGCAGCACTAAAAACAAGCAACCGATTGTTGCAAGATGCAACACTGAACGCCTCGCAGCGCATTGCAACAAACACCGACACTGTAAGCGCGGAAATGCTCGCCCCCAGCACCGGTATTGGCAGGCTAATTATGGTATAAAATGCTGCCGCGATGTTATTCTGCTTCGACGATTCGATTTTCTATGAATCCCTGGGCTTCAACGAACGGCATTTGAGTGGCGCCGCTTTGTACACAGATGAGATTTCAATGTTGAGTTGACACTTAGAAAAGACACTTTTTCGTCTTTATTAGAAATACTTGCTGTATCACTAAACTGTTTGGAATCTTTAATATAAGTTAAACAAGTCTCGGGAATAGTTTTGGAGAACACTGCTTAGATGGTAGTACCCAGTCGGATGCACCTGAGCTGTTCCGATATGTTCTTAAGTGTACTCAAAAGTTTTCCATATTCATGTATTCCCAGAATAAAGATAGCAAATATAGGCAGTCAAAGTTATATCTCTTCATTTCAGCGTAACAGAATCACAATTGGAATTTCTCGTTGGTCTAAATATCAGTAGCTTTCTGTATTACTAAATCTTAAAGATTCTTCAATCGTTTATTATAGACTTTATGCTCTTAATTAGGAATAGAATTTTGGTCTGTATGAGAGTAATACTTCTCACTCAGGAAAAAAACTCTTGATACAAATGGACCAAATATAATTGTTCTAAGAGGCAATCTAAGAAGTTGGTTGATTTTATCTATAAAACAAGAAAAAACGTTAACTTCGGTTGCACCGAAGCTAAATACCCTTCACAGGTGCATTTTTGTTAGTAACTATGTGTTCAGTTTGTATGGCAGCTATATGCTATAGTCAACCGATTTGAACATTTTCTTCGGAGATTACATCGTTGCTTTAGAAAATAATATATACCAAATTTCGTGAATATATCTTGTCAAATGTGAAAGTTTTCCATGCAAGCATTTGATTCCGATCGTTCAGTTTGTATGGCAGCTGTATGTTATAGTGGTCCGATATCGGCCGTTCCGACAAATGAGCAGCTTCTTGAAGAGAAAATGACGTTCGCAAAATTTCAAAAGGATATCTTAAAAACTGAGGGACTAGTTCGTATATATACAGACAGACAGACAGACAGACGGACGGACAGACAAACGGACATGGCTAAATCGAGTCAGCTCGACATACTGATCATTTATATATATACTTTATAGGCTCTCCGACGATTCCTTCTGGGTGTTACAAACTTCTTGACAAACTTACCCTATACCCTAGAACAGGGTATATGTTCTGGGTATAAAAAGAATATCGTATACTTACAGTATACTATTGTTTAAGTAAGAGTTGGTGCATACGCTCCGCCAACCGATACAACAAGTAAAATGATACTGTGCTCAAAAAATTTACCTCCGGAACTCACGATAACAACACAAAAAAATTACAACAACATAGCCCTTAAAATTACGAAAATTACTTTAGCTCACAACTATATTTCTACTGAAGCAACAACAAAGCAATGTTTGCCAAAGCTAAATGAATCCGAACCAATGTCAACCAGCAGAGAATGAATGACGATTATCCCGGTAGTTTTTTATGTCGACCGTTTTACCGCGTCTTATGTTAATGAATGAATAAACATCGAACATTTCATACTCTTGCAACAATGCAGGACCACAGGCTGTGAAATACCTTCGGGTGTTGACAAAACTTTATTTTAAAAATGTTTCGAAAGAATACAACATTCATTGTTCTACGGAATCGAATTTATATGGGTTCTAAGGCAAGTTTTCACCCGATGTTAGCCACTTTAGGCACAAAAATGCACAGTTATTTAAAAAAAAAACTTACACTCTCAATACACAACTCACATATTTGCCAATATATGCGATATAAAATCAGTTAAAAGTGCGATAATCTTTCTATTAAGTAAGTATATGGGAGATAAGTTTCCATTTCTGACATACTGACGTACTATTATCACATATCACAGGAACAGGGGTCCACATATTCGATATATAGCCGTTTGAATAGGTTTTCAGCGATTTGAAAACTTTTTGCTCATAAGGTGACATACCTCAAGGGAACTTTTCGTGCAAAATTTTATCCGGAAACATTGATTGACTCATATGGTATATACATACAAGGTCTGTCGCAAAAGAAACAGAACTTTTTAAATATAACTGTTTCTGGTGGCGCCACCTATTGGTGGGTATATGAAATAAAAATTTTGATCTCTTGTTGACATTTCGTAAAAATTTTAAGACAATTGGATAACTACAATCGATGTTATCGATCAAAAAGTGACAGACTTTGGTCATTGGTCGTAAAATGCAAAGAGCAAATATTAAATTTTGTTTTAAACTTGGGAAAACGTTTACTGAAACATTTCAAATGATGAAAAAAGTTTATGGTGATCAGTGCCTATCCCGTAGTAATGTGCATGAGTGGTTTAAGCGATTCCAAGAAGGTCGTGAGGACCTCTGTGACGATCAGAAGTTGGTCGTCTTCAGAAGTCAAAAATAAAGACAATGCTGATTTGTTTTTACGATTCCGAGGGTATTGTACACCGAGAGTTCGTCCCACCTGGCCAAACGATTAATGCTGTGTTTTACCTTGGTGTTATGAAGCGTCTTTTGTCACGCATTCGTCGTGCTCGACCACAATACCGTGGGCAGGGTCCCGGCGCTTGTTGCACGGTAATGCGCCGTGTCGTCGGTCGACGCTTGTCACTGATTTTTTACAAAAAACTCCATATTAACCATTAATCACTCACCCTACTCACCTGATCTGACACCCTGTAATTTTTACCTATTTGGAAAACTTCATTTGCCCATGAAAGAACACTGGTTTCAGGACATTTCAGCTATCCAAAAGGCGACGACCGATATTCTCAAGAGCATTCCGAAAAATGACCTTAAACACTCATTTGAAAGGCTAATTGACCGGGCTAAACGCTGTATCGAATCACAAGGAAACTACTTTGAATAAAAAAATATAACTTTTGAAAAATATAAATTTTTTGTTGTTTTTTTAACAGTCCTGTTTCTTTTGCGACAGACCTTGTATATTTATTTATAGAATCAGATGGAATTTCAAATTGTGTTATATGGGGTATGAGCGTGGTTGTAGTCCCATTTCGCCCATTTACACACTGGAATATAAGAATGTCGAGATAATAATTAGTATACCACCGTTGGTCGATATCGGTCAAAGTAGGTCCTGAGATATGGGTTTTCACCGAAATGTGGGTGGTACCGCGTCAATCGTCCAATTTTGAGTCCGACTCCTGTAAAGTCCTCTAGTATCATCCTAGGTGTAATGATATTAGTAACTGTTAACGGAACTGTCATATGGGAAGTGTTTACGTCGAGAGGACTGTACTGTTTGGGCGAATAAGCCATTGGGAATTATAATAGCCTAAATTGGAATACACAGGGTCAAGTTACCAATCACCAGAATGCAGCTAAATTTAAGCCTAAGGCCAATATAGGTTCAATTCGCTTCATAGGATCCCGAGTAATAGCATTGAATACCTTTTGATTGAAAATTTTTGTAAAATTGAACTGAGTCCATTACACGCAGCTTATGTTTCTTTATAAATGACTTAGAGAGTCTCTTTTTGAACTCCGATTACATTGTCGTCACTTCATGCCTACTCGTATTTTTCATTTAATTTTCTGAAACCATTTGTGTTTTGGGTCAGTCAGACAATGTTTGACACACACTACAAAGGCACTCAGCGCGCTCCATATTTTGCATCAAGCCCACTTCGCTGATTGCCCACGATGTAACGAGAGTGAAAATTATTGCGAAGCATAAACACGAAGCACTTAAAATTTTGTAATGATAATTGAATTTTTGAAAATGGCTAATTGGTATGCATACAAAACGACGAGTTGAAAGTAATTAAAATTTTAAGCACTCGCCAGTTTTAATGGCGAAAGGCTTACGCCATCAAATTTCCCGAGGGCAGTCTGCAATTTTCTACAAGTACCTATGAACCATTTTATATATGTATATACAAGTATATACATTATGTTCACTGGGGGAAATTTAAGTGTGTTGCAGTTGAGAACTGGTGCCATCCCACGCATAGTTAGTTACATACTCCTGTATGGCTTGAATGTAATGATAACAATGAAGAGCGTTTGGTTTATTCAGACAAACGATTGATAGACTCTCCCTATTAGACTTTCTAAGAATATGTTTTGGAAAAATAGTTTGCTATTTATTTTGGTCGTTCATTACTTCTTTACTTCCGTCACAAATGGAGCACCAAAACTTTTAAAAATGGCTTATTCTTAGACAATGATCTCTACAACTACCGAAAGAAAACGGGTTTCCTACTTCTAAGAAATACACTTTCACTAACACTGGCCTACAAAAAAAAATTTTTGGTTTGTTGAAGCTCTGTGCGCATCAGTAGTCGGTATAGTAGGTAGGATGAACCACATTCCTGCTACTAGATGTTTTTTTCTTCTTTTTTATGAACAAGAGCTGATATGGAAAATGTGACTTGTCTTCCCCTATCAACTCAAAAAATACATCCAAAATCAAATATAAAATCTCAGGCACCAAAATGAGTGTAGGCCAGTGTAATACACATTTGAAAAAATATAACATCTTTACAGATTTTTTGGTTGGACGAACATTTTATTATTTGCTTACAGGTTGCTCTATTTCTTAATGAGAAAATTTGGTTTTAATTTAGGGGGTTTTGATCAAAAGTTTAAAACTGGATTTTAATTATTAGTATATTTAAGGAAATTGTATACCCTTAACAGAGTATATTAAGTTTACCATGATATTTGTAGCACCCAAAAAGCAAACGTCGGAGACTTTCTAAAGTATTTTAGGACTATAACGAAAAGGAACTGCATATTTTCACTTCAATAGTTCTCGTTAAGTAGCCATTTGATGACATTGCGGTAAGTACCGTTAGAAAGCATATTCAGTTCTACTTCCATAGTTTTTTCTCCGTCATTTGTAAAATCATTTTCGCGATGCCTCGAATTAAAAAGCATTCTTATTATAGTACATATATTATAAGATAGTTCAAGGAAACCTGTTCTCTAAAATATGTATCAAAAAGTGGGCGAAAAAAGGCTTTAGTGATCCAAATCTAGAAGCAAAGGTGTTGGTCTTAATAAACATTAAATTTAAAACAGATCAATGTTGATTTGGCCAAAAAATCTAAAACCAGTGCTACTTATGATTCAAAGAGTGAAGCAAAGAAATAATCTAAAAACTTATAAAAAAAGTGAACGACAAATAAGAATAGGGAAAAAAGCCTACGGAAGTTGTACGATAGTTTGTTAAAAGATTATGTTGAGTGCATTATGATGGACGATGAAACATATGTAAAAATGGACTCAAGAACATTTCCAAGTCTCCAATTCTATACGAAAACAAAAGATGATACTGTTGACAAGTCAATGTCAACAATTGAAATAGAAAAATTTGGCGAGACACACTTATCTGGCTGGCTGTTTGCTCTTGCGGACTTAAAACCACTTCATTTTTACAAAGAGTGTCTAAACTGTCGAATTATACCAGTTTATAAGAAGCACATCGTGTCAACATTATTTTGGCCGGATTTAGCCACAGTACACTGCGCTCATTCCACTTTGACTTTGATGAAGGACAACAGTGTCATTTTTTTTTTTTTAAAGAATTAAATCGTTAACGATTAATAATAAGTTCATTTAATTTATATGATTTATACTGTGCAATTTGGCATCACCATTATCCAGGTACATGCTGCCCTATCAGGCATCATCCATGATCAGGTGACTCATTTTCGTTTCCGCATTTCTACCGTTGTTTGGGTCAGACCATTGTGCAGTATTAAATGGTTCACAAATAAAAATATTGATTATTTTGTAAATTCAAATTCTTCAAAAATTTTTCAAAAGATTTAATATTGATACTAGCTTTTTGCAGTTAAGTTGTACTGAGTGGTTAGAGGATCCAGAATATGTGAGAGGCTCAGAAATTGTAAAAAACTTGCGTGTTGTTAATGATACAGCAGGGAGGCTGTAAAATTAGCCGAAGAATACGTTAATATTTTAGCAAGAAGTGAAGAAGAAAAACAATATTTGATTCAAGTTGTAAGCGAGTATAAAAAAAAGTATTCAAATGTAACTAAGGAGTGTTTAATAAAGGAAATCTGATGTACTCAAATGGTTTAAATTTGATTTGATTTGCAAATTTTTCTTATTTTTTATCTTAAAACTATAGGCATAATATATTTTTTAGAATAAACAATTGAGTTTTACAAAAAAAAATTCAATTTGCCGTAAAAGTTCGAAAATTCCAGAAATTACCCAGAAGTTAACTTTAGCCTTGAATAACTTTTAAAGGAGTGAGTATATCGAAAAATTGACAAGACTTTTTTTATAGAGCATTCAATTCTGTACAAGAATATGACTTTTTTATTTCTACAAACGAGAAAGTTGCAGAGAAAAATAAATATTCGTAAAAAGTGGCAAAATCCCATGTTATTTAAATTATTATTATGAAAATTAAGCGCTTTTTATGGTCTGATATTTTTTTTAGATGGAAAACTAAAAGTTTAGGGGGCGTCTCATCAAAAATAATCAATTTGGTAAATACTGAACACCCTAATGTATATGCGAACCAGTCTCTCGGTGTATAAACTCTGCAACTTGCACACATCCTTTTCTCAGCAAGAAGTAGCTCATTTGTTGCGACCGCCGATAGCGGAGTACTATAGTTGCCACACAAATGACAGCTCAAACTCAAATCCTTGCATGAAAAGCACTTTTATTTATCAAGGTATCTTCATGAAATTTGCCATGGATTATTATTGAAGGCATTGCTACAATCTCCGAACATGTTGCTCAGATCGAGGCACTATAGCTTATAGTAGCCATCCAAACTGACCGAACAAAGGTATTTTCATATTATAGTTTCGGTGCAGCCGAATTTAACGTGTTTTCTTGTTTTTTGTAAATTTAAATATTTTTCAACGTTTTGAGAACTGAGCAATTAGATTAATTGCAGTTATTAAAATTAAGTAGTGAAACATTTTTGATTATCAAAACGAGGTGCAAAAGTAGCATTTATATATTTTGCACTAAACTTTATTAGTAGCTCTCGGGTTATTCAATCCCTGCACGTGTCTTCCCAAATAAATGAGCAACTGTGTAATAAACAGGAATTCTACAGCACTCTTAAGTAGCGAAGATTAAAAAGAATTCAAGCTCATTTTGCCGCTTGCTGTGAAGCAGTGACTCCATATTTCGTGAATGCGTTCACTGTTTGTTTCAATTTACAGCTGCTATCACCGTTAGACATAAGCTGGCCCGTAAATATAAAATGCTGCGTGTGCGCACGGCGCAGAGGTGTCTTAAATAGCCTTAATTATTCCATAATTTTGCAATAACGAGCACGCAATAAAATTCATTTAAATAATTGCGAGGCCTTTAAGTAGTGCACAAGGTAACGGTATCGCCGTCGTGCCAGAGCAAGCGCCCTTTTAAATAAAACTTTTCTTTGCTTTCCAAAGCGCAATGTTGAAACTGAAAGCGCGCCAGCTGAATACACATGCAAGCGGAAAGGTAAACGCGCACAAAAAGATCGGCCCGTATGCCCGAAAGAACACACAAACACGCATTTGTGTGTGTGTGGCAGTGGCAGATTTTAGTTGCACGCGTGTATTGTGTGGGGAGTTTAAGCTTTTTGGTGTAGTTAGGCGCTCGCAACTTCGCACATAAATCAAGTAAACTACCTGTTATGCCAACACAAGCGCACATGTGTGTGTGTGTGTGTGCGAGCGTAAACAACTTCGACGATGTTCACTTGTGTGGCGCCACCCGCCCGGGCGAAGCCAATATAGAATTTTGTACACTTGAGTTGCTGCGAAAGATCTTGCGGTTCCTGTAATGCCGTCGCACTTCAGCAAGCTTTACGATGTAGCCACTCGGTTGGTGCGCTCGGCTTATGCCAACTGGCAGGCGAAAAACTCAAGAGCCTCTGCCAGCATGCTACGGCCTGAAGACGCAAGGACAACAATCTGGATTTAAATTTTCAACGAGCATCGCTAATCACAGTGTTAGTATGTTGCCACATAACCGGGAACACGCACACAGTCGCGCGCGTCTGCCTTGGCGGCCATGGCCAACAACTGTAACCGGCAGCGCTGCGACTTGCCACTTGCCATTTGCCACTTTAATCGTAATGAATGCAATAAATCACATGAACTTGCCTCACAAGTACACGTACTTGAGTGTTAATCTGCGCACTAGGCTGTGCGTGTGTGTGTGTGTGTTTAGCGCTGCTGTGTACCCAACAAGCCAAACACTATTAGCTAAACGCTTCCTGGCATACATTGATTTTATCGTTATAATAAACATGACTAGAATGGCTAATTACCATCAAGCATACCTGGAATGTTGCGGTGTGTTGGTGCGGGTTCATGTTCGGGGCCCAAAATAAGTTTATGCCAGCTCCGCTACTAACTTTATTGCAAAGGTTTTATGGCGGCCGATAATTTATTTGGCAATGTTGGCTTTGCCTTATAAATTTACTGCGGGGCCTTGGTGAGGCATTCCGAATGTTAATATGGATGTGGTTATGTGAGATAAGGCTCTTCAAGTAGGTAATTGCGGAATTTAACACTATATTAAACGAGTGGAAGACACAACTTTTTTATCTGCTTCTAACATATGGGTGACATTTTCCGCATTCTGCTGCTTTAGAGTGGGTGTAAAGACAGATTTGAGATCAATCGCACAGTGAGAGCGCTCACTAGAGTTCATAGTAAAAACAATCATACTCTATTAAGTATTGTAATCATAATTGAAATCCAAATGAGCACTTAACTTCAAACACAAAACGGATGATGATGATGATAGAGAGGGACAGTTATTTTTGTCAAGCTCAACTCCAAGGCTCAAGCATTAAAATAATGAGTCTGCATTTTCTCTATTGACAGGTGTTAAGCAATTGGGAGAGATCGATTGAATATGTAATGGTATAATTTTAGAGTTAACGAAGTTTTCAGTGGAGAAAATCCTACTCACGAGCAGCACATAGCCTGAGATAATTTTTTACCAAAACCATACGAAAGTAGATTATTATTACTTCTAGCCCTTAAACAACGGATATACTGGCTGTGCTTCAGGATATTAATTTCATAGAGCGAAATCTGTCAAACCAGTAGTCAAAGTATAGAAATCCTCAGCTTTTACGGATACATATCCTACAGCATGACTAGAAAACACATTAACTTCGAGCCGAAATTATAATTAATACCCTTCATACGTGCAGTTGTATGGCAGCTATATGCTATAATGATCCAATATCGGCATTTTCGACAAATGAGCAGCTTCTTGGAGATAAATGACCATACACAGAAGGTCGATACCACAAAAACTGAGGGACTAGCTTGGGTAAATACAACAGACAGTCATAATATACATGCCTACATCGGCTCAGTTAGTCAC